>NW_026055545.1:0-138561 GCF_023757995.1 Alternaria metachromatica
CCCTAACCCTAACCCTAACCCTAACCCTAACCCTAACCCTAACCCTAACCCTAACCCTAACCCTAACCCCCCTAAACTCTTAAAATAGACGTAGAAAATAGGTAATTTAAAAAGCTAGGCTATCTAGATATATAGTACTAATAAAGTCTTTAGTAAGTTACTTTTAGTAGCTAGTCTAGAGAAATAGCTACTTTATATTACGTATTTTATCTCTATAGTATAGTAAGAGGCTAGTCTAACTATTAGTATCTAAATCTAGTTTACTCTCTACACTAAGCTAAGTTTAAAATAAATTACTTCTACTACTATTAGCGTCTATCTCTTAGATATTATAGATATATAGTAGATAGTAAATAAAGCGTTTTATATATCTAGTATACTACTTCTAGCTTTCTAGGTTTTATAAGCGTACTATTAGGCATAGATTAATTTACTTAGTATTAGAGCTTTATAACTAGCGTTTACTCTTAAGTCTAAAAGTAGAAAGTCTACTAACTACTTATTTAATTATTTATTTATTAATAGTAGCTACCTAAGTAAGTAGTGTATTATTTTTATTAGATATATAGCTTACCTAGTAAAGGTAGAGAAGATTATACTTAGTAAGATAAATTAGCTAGTAATTTCTTTTAAACTAGCTAGTATAGTTAGTTTTTATAACTATAGTGTTAGCTATAGTAAGTAACTCTATATACTTTACCTATAAACTTTAAATTTCTTATAATATAAGTAAAATTTTACTAAAGAAAGTACTACTTTTATTTTTAGTAATAGACTATACTTTAAAGTATTTCTAAAAGCTACTAGTATAAAAGAATATCTATACTTAAATATAAGCCTAAAGCTTCTAGTCTTAGAAGCTTATTCTTTAGTTATAGGCTTTATTATAATAGCGCTAAATCTTATTATAGTTCTTAGTAATAAATATATAGCTTATATAGGTATAAAAGTAGACTAGAATTAGAGCGCCTAAAAGTAGTATTAGTAGTTAATTTAGTAGTAGAAGAGTAATATCTTTTAGACTAGTAAGTAGAAGAGTACTAATCTAATAGCGTTTATCTAGCGCTTACTACTCTTTCTTCTTAACTTAGTAAAATTTCTTAAGATACTTAGTCTAACTATAAATAGCGCTATAGTCTTTATAGATAAGAACTTAGTATACTAGTAGATAGCTTAAGTAGTTATCTAGATCTTAAATTTTAGACACTAAGCTTTAGAGCTAGTAGATAGATAAAGCTATTATAGGTATTATAAGTAAAGTATTAGCTTAAAGACTAGTAAAAGCGCTAGTTATAAAGTAGCTAAAAAGTAGAGTTTTTAGCTATATAATTACTTTTATAATATCTATACTATAGACTATACTTTATAAATTTAATAGTACTTCTTATTTATTAAAGAGTAGAGGCTATAACTCTATAGTAATAGAAAAGGTAAGATTAATATAAAAGGTAGTGTTATAAGTCTAAAATATAAAAAAAGCTAATTACTAATTAATCTATCTAACTTAGATAGGCTAGTAGAGCGTAGATAAATAGCTTTATAAATAATATTATTAGCTTTATATACTATCTTATCTAAGAAGTTAATCTACTTCTAATACCTTTTACTTTCTCTATATGCGCTCTATACCTTATTATAGTATAATTTAACTTTACTCTTAGCTTTAGTTATCTCTTACTTATAGTACGTAGCTAATCTTTTAAAATATTTTTTTTTTTATAAATATCTATAATCTTCTTAGTATAGTAGTAAATAAGCTATATAAGAAATCTAATATAGATAGTACTCTTTTTAAATTTATAGAATAGCTACTTAGCTATTTATATAAGATTACTATAGTATATAGTAATAGTACTAGTATAGAAGAATATAGTAGAAAGTAAGATACTCTAGTATTTATAAGAGCTAGTAGTACTTTATTATTTAGAAAAGCTAGTAGTACTCTAGTATTTAGAAGAGCTAGTAGTGCTCTAGTATTTAGAAGAGCTAGTAGTACTCTTATCTTTAGAAGAGCTAGTAGTTATTATACTACTACTAGGCTTAAAGAAATTACCTAGTCTAAGCTTTTTATAAGATTATAAAGATAGTAAAGAAGTAGATTAAAGTAGTAGTAGAGCTTATATCTATAGTAGAGATATATTAATTTTAAAGTAAGCGTATTTAGTTAATATAATTCTAGTAGAAGAGAAAGCGTAAGTAAGTAGATATAAAAGTAGTATACTATAGTAAGATAAAATAAGGTATTTAAAGTATAATTTAGTAAGAAAGTAGATAGAAAGGTAAAGATAATAAGTAGTAAAACGTAATAAGAGAAGGCAGAGCTAGCGCGCTCTAGAGCTAGAGAAATAATATTCTAGGCTAGCTAGCTACTAATACTAAGTATAATAGAGTATATATAGCTATAGAGGTACTAAATTTAACTCTAAAAGCGCCTATTTTAAGTACTTAATTTAGTAACTAATTCTAACTATAGGTATCTAATTTTAGCTTTACTTTAAGTCTAAAATCTAGCTATAAGTACTAAAATTTAGCTATAAGTATTAAATTTTAGCTATAGACACTAAATTTATATTATAAAATATACTTCTAGATACTTCTTAAGAGTATAGTACGTAATTATACTAGTATAGATTAAAATAAGCTTTTAAGAGCTTTACTACTTAAGAAAGCTTTCTAAGTAAGCTTATAATATAATAATTTATCTTTTATTTATTTCTATACTTCTAAACGTAATAGTTATAAGCCTAGCGCTTTAAGAAGATAATATAGTTCTATATTTATATACTTAAAATATAAAGCGTTTAATAGAGTATAGTAATACTAATTCTATTACTAATCTTTACACTTCTATAGAAGTACTACTTTATTACTTATAATAAGTAACTTTATAATAATCTCTATAGAAGCTTTTACACTTACTAACTTAGTGTATTAGCCTAAGTAGTTTATCTAGTTTAAATTCTATACTCTAAGTAGAGAAATTTAAGCTAACGTTAATCTTAACACTAAAATAGCTACTTCTATCTAGATAAGTATTCTAACTACTCTAGAGCTAGTAGTAATTATATAGAATACTTTAGTTAATAAGCTCTATACTAATAAGTATAATCTATCTATTATAAAGTATAAGATATAAGTAATAGAATAGTAGTTAAAGAGTACTTATATTAGATATCTTTAGAACTAGATTAATTAGACTATTAGTCTAAAGCTTCTAGCTTCTACTATACTTTCTATTTCTATAGAGAAAGAGACTATATTATAAGTACTTATTAAATATCTTAAGTCTACGCTTTCTCTAGAGAAGAACTATACTAAGAATCTTATATACTTATAGTATAGAGTATACCTTTAGAAAGCGTAATAAGAATATATTAACACTAAGCGCTAGTAATAGAAATACTTCTATATTCTAGCCTAAGCTAAAGTATATAAACTTACTAAAGTTAATAATATACTTACTATCTAGAACTATTTAGAAGTAATTAGTATTAGACTTACTCTAGAATAGAGGCGCTTTATATAGTAGAACTTTATTAAAGCTCTTACTATTAGTAGAACTTAGGTTACTTTTAAATAAGTATTAAAGATTTTTACTACACTAATCTAAAAGTATTCTACTTACTCTACTAGTAGAGGTAGTATATTTACTATTATAGAAGTACTATAATAAGCTTCTAATAATAATAACTTATTCTAGAAGTTTAAGAAGAATTACCTATATAGATAGTACTATAAGTAGTTTACTACTATATATAAGCGTTTAGAAATAGCGCTTATAGATAAACCTCTAAAGCTTTCTAATAAAGCTAAAGCTAAAATTACTACTAAGCTTAGAGACTTAAAGTATAATAGCTTATAGAGAGCTTTTAATAAAAAAAAATAAACTACTCTATAGTAAGTATAAATTAAAAGCCTAAGCTCTATCTATCTAGAGTTAATTTAGATAATATTTATTAACTTTACTTTTATTATAAGTTAGCTAAGTATTAGTAGAGTATACTCTACTATAAACTTTAATATCTATCTACTCTCTATAAGCACTATCTTAGATAATAAAGTAGTAGTATATCTTATTAATAATATATCTCTACTTAAGCTAAAGACCTTTATAAAAGTATATAAATTCTACACTATAGAAGTAGAAAGCTCTTTCTTTTAGATACTTAGATATAGTATATAAAAGATTAGAAATACTTTAACTAGAAAAAGAAAACTATATATAAAGAACTTTATTCTAATAAGTATAGCGCTTATAAAGAGTTTTTATATTAATATTATTTTAGAAGTAGCTTTTAATAAAGCTAGACTATAGTACTTAGAGTTAGACTTAACGCTTTATATAGAAACGCTTACTAATAACTTTATACTAGTAAAGCTTAAGAAAAAGTATAAGCTTATATTTATTAAATATAATTTTTTAAAGTTTTATCTAACTATAATAAGCGTAACTAATAACTAGCGCTTATAATAATTCTAAAAAAGCTTTTCTTAGTCTAATATAAAGAAGCTTTAGTACGTAAAAGTAAGCTACTTAGGTCTAGAAGTACTCTAAGCTTTTATTAAGAATACGTATAATATATATATTAAGAGAATAAGCTAAAGTAAGTATAAGTATTGCGCTATTACTTATATAAGGTAATATATCTCTAGATAACTATATAAGAAAGCTCTAAGACTTTATTAGAGAATCTTATAAAATCTTTTTAACTTTTCTACTAGTTATAATAGAAAGCTTTAGATTATAGTACTTAAAGATAATTATAGTAGTAAGATCTATTAATATACTCTCTAAGCTAAAACGCTTATAAAGATTATAAAAGTTTTTTATAACTTTATAAGCTTTTTTATAGCTTAGTATAAGCTTAATATCTATATTATTATCTAAGATAATAATATTATAATACTATCTTAGAGAGGTAAGTTATACTTTAAAATATAAGCTAAAGAGCAAAACATTATTATAAAGCGTACTTCTATCTATATCTATAAACTAAATAGAAAAGTAAAGAGAGTAGATTAGAAGATAATTACTAAGTTTATTAAAATAAAAGTTAGTGTAAATTTCTCTAAAAAGCTCTAGCTAGATATTATAAAAGTAGTAATCTAGCTATATAATATAAGCCTATTATATACTTATAATCTTTTAGTATCTAATACTATACTTAATATATAGTATATAGAGTATAGTAAGAAGATCTATACTATTATAGCTAATCTTTACTTAGATTAGAGTACTATCTATACCTATAGCTATAGAGCTTACCTACTTAATAGAAAGTAAGTAGCTAGATAAGATAAGTATAACTTTAAAGTTATACTAAGAGGCTATATTAGATACCTAGTAGAATATAAAGTATTTAATATTTATAGAATATAGATTCTAAAGCTTAATTAAATAATTATAATAAGAAATATAAGCTTTAATAAAAAGCTTTTCTATAAGAGTAGCGCTAAAGGTAGCTAGAAGTACTTAATAGAAAAGCTTACGTATATTATTAATCTTCTATATAAGAATAAGCTATATAATATAAAAGAAGTATATAAAGATATCTTTAACTAGCTCTACGCTATAGTAGATAAAATATAAAACTAGTATACTTCTAAAAACTCTATCTAGAAGGTAGAAAGTAGTATATTATAGCTTACTATTAAATAGGCTAGCTAGCCTAATTAATAAGTAGTATATAATATATTTTCTATATAGATAGAAAGCTTAGCTAGCTAACTACTAGAAATCTATATAAACTCTTAAGAGTATACTAGCCTATTTACTCTAAAGTAAATACTAGAGCTTAGAGCGTACTAGACTATAAGGTCTAGTTAGAAGTATAATAGTAATGTCTAGAAAGTACACTAAACTAGAGAAGAGTATCTACTAGTACTAAGTAATAAATAGCTTTCTAATATAGAGAGCTTTTATTAGAATAAGATATATAGTACTTATTAGAATAGAGTATTTCTAAGTATACTATATTTCTATATACGCTCTATATTTAGAACTTCTCTAGAATAAAGTAAAATAGAACTACTATCTACTTTTAGACTAATACACTAGAAGTATAATTATAGAAAACTAATATAATTAAGCTCTAGAATTAAAAAGTAACATAAAAGCCTAGAAGTAGAAGAACTAGAAGTTTATATACTATATAATCTATAGAATAGTATATAAGATAATAATCTTCTAAATAGTCTTCTCTAATACTTATATAAAGTAGAAAAAGACTAGAAAAAGCTTATAACTATTTACTTAATTATAGTAGCTATAATCTTAGATAATATACTTCTATAGAAGTATAAGCTATCTAAATATATATACTATAATTAACTACTACTACTTCTAAAAAAGTATAAAGATCTTAGTAACTATTTATATAGAAAGCTCTTTTATAAAGCTTATAATAAAAAGATAAATATACTTTATTAAGTAGATATCTAGAAGAAGATTAAGCGCTTCTTAGTATAAGAGTGCTTACTTTTACTAAAGTAGGTATTTATATATAAGATTAATTAGAATAGCTACTTTATTAAGTATAAAGCTTATATAGTAGTAAGAGAAAATCTATAAGTAATTAATTCTATATACTCTACGTATATAGTAACACTTATCTTATACTCTTTTAGAATAGTAATAGTAATAGTAGCTAAATTTAATCTAGAGATTCTCTAATTTAATATTATAGAAGTATTTCTTTATATACACTAAGAGTACTAGCTAGTTATAGTATATAATATACTAGATAGCTTTAAAAAGCCTAGTAAGTATATAAAGCTTAAGCGCGCTCTCTATAGACTAAAGAACTTTCTACTACTTTAGTATAAAGAGCTCTTATATATAGTAAAGAAAGTAGATTTTATTACTTCTAAAGAAGAGCTTTATCTCTTTTTTAATAAATAAAAAAAAATTCTTCTACTCTTTTATATTAATAATATACTACTTATATATTACTATACTACTTATTAAAAAGCTTTATAAGTTACTAATATAATAAAAGTAGTATATAATCTAGAAAAGAAAGGCTTAGTTAAATAGTTTCTAGAAGTAAAAGTATTACGTAATTACGCTACTTATACTATAACGCTTATATATAATAAGTATTTAGATAAGCTTACTAAGAAGTTTAACTTAGAGAGTACTTTATTAAGTTCTACTATACTACTTCTAAGTTAAGAGCTTATAAAGTTAATAGATAAAGTAGATAAGAAGATAGTTAAAGACTACTAAGAGCGTATTAGATTACTACTCTATATAGCTATTATACTATAGTCTAATATAGTATATACTACTTTAAAGCTTTTACACTTTCTTATAAATCTAAGTAAAAAGTATATTAAAGTAGTTAACTAAGTAATTATATACTTATATAAGACTTAGTATTAGACTATCTACTATAAAGTATACTCTAGAGTAAAGCTTATAATTTATAGTAACGCTTCTTTTATAGATAATTTAGAGACTAGATACTTTTTATAAAGCTACTTTATTATACTTTTTAAAAGTACTATTATTTAGAAAGTAGTATAATAAGTAACTATAATAACTTTAACTATAGAAGTAGAGCTTCTTACTCTTAAGTATATTAGTAAAGAAGTAATAGCTTTTAAGAAGCTATTTTAAAAGCTTATCTTTACTTTAGAAGTAGTGTAGATAATTTTCTATAATAACTAGTAAACTATATACTTAGTAGTTAGCGCTAATAAGTATATAATAATACGCCTTAGATATATTAATATCTAAAATATATAGCTAAGGTAAGAGTATACTAAAGAGTCTTTTAGAGTTAAATATCTAGAGACTAAGAGTATACTAGCTAATAAGCTTACTAAAAATCTATTAGTTTAGTAATTTATCTACTTTAAGAAGTAGTTAAATATAAAGAATATTAAATTATTAGTAGTATTATAAAGCTTATAAGATATAAAAGAGTTTTTAGCTACTCTTTTTAGAGAGTAGTAAGAAGTATATTTTAAGTATAACCTCTTTTAAAAATTTATAAAAAACTACTTATTAGAAAAGGCTTTTATTAGAGTATACGCTCTAAAGAGTGTAGTAAGATAAAAAAGTATATATCTAAAACTATAATTAGAGTAATACTTTTTTAGTTATCTAAGTATAAAGTTAAAGAAGTACTACTAGTTATTAGTAGTATTCTTATAAGCTTAGAGATATTTAAACTCTAAGATAAAAAACTAAAAGAGTATAACTTTCTCTATAAATATAAATACGTAACTAAGCTTAGTAGTAATACTCTTATAAATAACTATAATAGTATTATTAGTAATAGTTTTAGAAAACGTACTTTTATTATTATTATTAGAAAGCGCTATACTATTATCTATAGTTTTATTATAGTTAATCTACTTAACTACTAGATAAAGTTCTATAAAGCTTATTAGCACTAAGAAGTAAAAGTACTAGAATAAAACTTACTAGAAGAATACTACTTAGAAGTAGAAGTATTATTAGCTTTATTATTAAAGTTAGAATAAAACTACTTAATACTAGAAGTATTCTTAGACTTATTAGTATTATACTTTACTTTTAAGATATTAAAGCTCTACTTCTTACTACGCTTCTAGATTATATAGCTATACTTAAGGTACTACTTAAAAGTAGTATTATAGTTATAGATAAGCTTATAAAAGTAAGAGTTCTTAATATTATATAAATAACTAGTCTTTAGATTCTACTCTACGTCGCGAAACTAATTAACTATATACTTAGTAACTTTCTCTATATACTTAGGTTTAAAAAAAGGTTAGTAAAGCTTCTTAAGCTTAAAAAAAAGTATATATATATATATTATTATATTTATAATTACTAATAGTACTAGTAAGGCAGCGCTTAGACTTCTTACTCTTATTAATACTTATATAGTTTTTATAGAAAGAGTTAGTAGTTTTTCTAGTACTTATAGACTAGAAGTATTAAAGATATACTATCTTATAAAGCTTACTAGTAGTAATAAAAGTAAGCTTCTTAGAGCTACGCTTATATATAGACTTAGTTACTAAAGCTTTATTATTTTTATTATTAGAATTATTATTAAGCGTATACTTCTTACTATTATACTTCTTATTATTAAGCTTATTAGAAGAATTAGTAATATCTAAACTATTAGACTAGATAGAAAGCTTTAGATTAAAGAAAAAGCTCTTTATACTACTTATAATAATAAAAGAATACTTCTTCTTCTTAGAAGTAGAGCTAAGAAAAGATAAAGTATTATAAACTATACTACTCTTTTAAGAAATAGAGAGCTTATCTAAAGCTTTAGTAGAAAGCTTAAAAGTATTAGAAAAAATAGTAGTAGAATTCTTAGAAGTAGAGCTCTTAGAACTAAAAGAATCTAGAAATAGAATATTAGAATAAGTATTACTAGTAGCTAAAGAACTAGAAACTATAATAGTAACTTTAGTAGAATACTTATAGAAATTACTAGAAAGCTTCTAAGAAAGCGTAGTAATATTAGAATTATAGTTAGTATACTCTTTCTAAATAGTCTTACTAGCCTACTTATTATTATACTTTTCTATTATACTAATAGAATTAGTAGACTACTACGCTTAGTAAATTACTTTCTTTAGAACTATTTCTTAATAGAGCTTAATAGCCTTTAGAAGTAGAATCTTAAAGTATTCTTACTTAGTATACTACTTATTAATAAAGCGCTTATTCTTAGACTTAATATACTTAGTTTTAGTAACTACCTTAGCTTTAGAATTCTTATTACTATACTCTAAGTTATACTTAACCTACTTATTATACTTATATTATAGATAGTACTTCTTTTCTATAGCTTAACTAGTAATATAATACTTATAAGTAATTTTATTATAATACTTTTACTTTACTTTATTCTTAGCTTTAAAGTTATAAGTATACTACTTATTAGCGTACTTCTAGGTAGCGCGCTTATTATAATATAAAATATTATTAGCCTACTCTTAAGTAACTATATTACTATACTTAGTAAATAGATTAGACTTCTTAGAAGTATAAGTTAAAGTAGTAAATAAGTTATAGGTAGAAGTAGAAGTACTTATAGAACTAGAGCTCTACTTCTTACTAGAAGAACTACGCTTAGAAGAGTTTTTAGAAATACTATAAAGCTTATTTAAGTACTTATAATTCTTTACTTTAGAAAGAGTAGCTAGATACTTAGAGAAGTTAGAGGTATTAAAGCTTAATAGCTTAGCCTTTAACGCGCTTATATAACTAAAGCTTAAAAAGGTTATCTTAAAAGTACTTATAGAGCTAGAACTAGACTACTTATTCTTAGAAGAGTAGCTATTCTTATACTTATACTTATTTCTCTTTAATATAATACTAGAAAGCTTAGAAATAAATATAGAGAGGTATACTTAGTTTAATTAGTATAATAAAGTATACTACTAGAGTTAGTAAGCGTACTAATAAAAATTAAAAATACTTACTTTTGTTTTAGATAAGAAGTAGAGAGTATTTAGCTAATTAAATAATTTTTAGTAATATTATAATTAGCGTATATATACTAAGTAAGCTCTTAGTACTATATACGCTCTAATAAGTACGTAATTAGTATTCTTAGCTATAATAATAGAGCTTATTATAACTATATAGTCTACTCTTATAGAATACTTAGAAGATATATTATAGAATATACTTCTAGATACTTTTTAAGAGTATAGTACGTAATTATACTAGTATAGATTAAGATAAGCTTTTAGAAGCTTTACTACTTAAAAAAGCTTTCTAAGTAAGCTTATAATATAATAATTTATCTTCTATTTATTTCTATACTTCTAGACGTAATAATTTAGATATAAGAATAAGCTATAGAAGCGCCTATTTTAAGTACTTAATTTAGTAACTAATTCTAACTATAAATATCTAATTTTAGTCTTACTTTAAGTCTAAAATTTAGCTATAGATATTAAAATTTAGCTATAAGTAATAAAATTAGCTATAAAGGTACTTTTTTTTAGCTATAGAAGTGCTAAATTCTAGCTATAAAAGCGCCTATTTTAAGTACTTAATTTAGAAACTAATTCTAACTATAGATATCTAATTTTAGCCTTACCTTAAGCTTAAAATATTAGCTATAAGTATTAAAATTTAGCTATAGATATTAAAATTAGCTATAAAAGCACTCTTTTTTAGCTATAGAAGTACTAAATTCTAGCTATAAAGGCGCTAAATTCTAGCTATAGAAGTACTTATTTTAAGTGCTTAATTTAGTAACTAATTCTAACTATAGATACCTAATTTTAGTCTTACTTTAAGTCTAAAATTTAGCTATAGATATTAAAATTTAGCTATAAGTACTAAATTCTAGCTATACGTAGGCTATACTAGTAGTAAGTGTAGTAATTATATAAAGAACTTTAAAATTTAGCTCTAAACTTTTTTACTCTATAACTTTATAATATAAGTAGCTATTAATAAGCTAAGTAAAGTATTAAATTTGCGTAGTTATTTTATATAAAATAGCCTACTTAGATTTTATTTAGGCTCTTAAGTAGTAGAGTTTAAAAGCCTTAGAGCTACTACTTTAGAGCTATCTTTTATTTCTTATTAGTGCTTATTGCCTCTACTAAAAATTACTTAGGCCTAGTAGCTCTAAGACGTTCTCTTAGGTAGGCCTAGTAGCTCTAAGACGTTCTCTAGAGTAGGTACAAGGCACTATTTTTTACGTCTTGTATTATCTCGTAGTATCTTCTTATAGTATCTTCTATAGTATCTCTTTACAACATTGCTCTGTAGTGTCTCTTTCTGCGTGCTCGCTCTTTGCGGGACAGCAAAACCGCGGGATACCGCCTAGGTTAACTACACCGCCGGCTACATAGTACGGCCGAATACTAAGACATTTCTCCTACTAAGCCCTGAACACGAGTGCTTATACTAAGCCTGCGCTATGAGCGCGAGCGCGATGCTACTCTAAATGCTCTTGTACCTTGCGATGTCGCACGCTCGTCCTTAATCGTGAGACTGCGCTACGAGGTACGAGCGCGATACTTGCTCTCTCTTGTTTGGGCGTCGCGAAGCACCAACCGCATCCTTGATGGTACTACTCGAGAGATAAGACAAAGCGTAAGGCGAGCTGTTGCGCTCGAGCTGAGCGCTGTATAAAGAGTAGACGACGTCACGATGAAGAGGCTTCACAAAACCCGACATCGCGCCCTCTCAAACCCGCACTGAAGTCGGGCTCAGATCACGACACCTTCCTCGCAACTCAAACCTCTCACTCCCAACATGGCACCAGCCTCGCTCGAGAAATTCATCGTGCGCAGCGACTCACCCCCAACGCCCGACACACGCCGCGGAACCGACACCCCCGTGCTAAAGCTCAAATACACAAGTCTCGCAGAACACCGTCGCGTTCTGACTATAGACGGCGAAAAAACACCACTGTACGAGATGAAACGTTAGTCTATCCTCGGCGCATGGGGAAGCAAGATACTAGTTACCTCGCCCTTGAACTCAGACCAAGAAGTCGCGCTCATCGATTACCACATGTTCTCCACGAGTATCGACTTTCCTCTTCGCGACGGGCATCGCATTGATATCAGTACGTCGAAGCAGAAGGTTGCTGTGGGTGGTGGACTGGGGGAACTGCATTGGAAGGGCACGGGTATGGAGGTTGCGGGCGCGGCGTCGTGGGAGTTGAGGGATGAGACGAGTCTTATTTTGGTCGCACAGGTGGATCATCAGCAGGTGGGTGGTTGGATTATGCTTTGGAGAGAGAGTCTGGATGCGCAGACGGTGGAGGAGCTTGTTGTTGTGGGCGTTGCGCAGATTGAGGGGTATAAGAGGATGATTAGACAGAGCAAGACGTCCGCGGTTGGTGTTTTGGTGAACAAGTAGGCGGGCGGTTTGTCGCTGTAGGGTGAAGAAAATCGTTCATTGTTTTGTGGCGTTGACGAGCCGAAAAGGGCGACAACAAAAAAAACTGGACACTAGGAAATGTGCGATCCAATTCACTATATACATGTGCATCATCTCCACTGTTACCGCAGCGGCAGGGACTTGTCCTCCGCGACCTCGCCTGCATCCTTTACCGGCACCGCCTCCGGGCTCGCAGCGGGCGTCAACCACGCTGCAAGCGCATCACTCTGGGTTCCCTTCTTCGCGTCCTTGACCCTCTTGTTGACGAACCCCGGTTCAGGGCTCGCCCATTCGTAGCCAAAGCCATCACCAAGCACCTCTTGGACGCCCTCGGCGAGGATCTGCACTGCCTTCCTGCGGTTCCTGCTCCACTCCCACGCACGGTACCAGCGGCCTGCTTGTACGGCAGTCTCCTTGCCGCCCTCCAATCCATCGAGAATGGATCGCCAAACGAGCATCGTCTTCTCCAACTCGGGTGCGCGCGAGACACCGATGACGCTGACACCCAGCTTGGAGCCACCGACGTCGTCGATGGACTCGTGTGTCCAGGGCACACCTGATGCGGGGTCTCCACGGGATCCACACAGCGCGCCAGCAGATATCCATGTCTCGAGCGCGAAGCGGATGGCGATGACCTCGATGCGCTCGCCGTAGTCGTCGCAGAAGTGGCTCGCTTTGCGCACTGCCTCGCGGAGAGAAGATGGGGCGGGGTGCCAGTCTCCGAGGCCACCAACGGGTATGCCGTCGTGTCGGAGGAGGCCCATACCAAGGATGGAGGCGTTCGGAACGACGTCGACGCCGGCATTCTTCAGGCGCAAGATGCCGCGCGGGCCGGCGAGCGACTGGTTCTGGAGCGTGAAGTTGGCGTAGGACTGCACCGCATCGAGTGGCTCGCCGGTCTCGCGGAGGATGAGCTCAGCCATGTCGCCCAGCACATCCAGTGGGTATCCACAGATACCAATGTACCTAATCGTGCCCTCTTCATCCCTAAGGCGGCGGAGTTCCTTGACTGCTTCCAGAACCTCCGCCGGGCTCACGAACTCGACGTCGTGACAGTATACCATGTCCAGGTATTCAGTGTGCAGCCTCTCCAAACTCCTGTTGACGCTCTGGCGCACCCATTCCTTGCTGTAGTCGAACTCTTCGCTCCCTGTCCGCCCGACCTTGGTCAGGATCATGTATGAATTGCGCGGGAACGTCTCCCGGACGAATGGTGTCGCGAGCGCATCGCCGAGCAGTTGTTCGGAGGGGCCGTAGTAGGGCGAGGTATCGAAGGCGCGAATGCCGTGTGTGAGCGCCGAGGTCACGAGACCAGTTGTGTCGAGCGCGAAGGGGTCGGTGTTGTATTGCGAGTTGAACGTGGCCGTACCGAAGACCAGAGGTGGGAGAATGGACGACAGCGGGGTGCGCCGGCCATTGGCGAAAGAGTATGGGATCGGCTTCTGGCGCGTAGGCAGACTGCTGACGGTCGAAGGGTGTTCGATGGGCGTTGTCGCCATGGTCGCGGCTGTTTGGGCTGCCGAGCAGGCTATTGGCGGGTCGAGTACCGTCGCGTCGCTGCTGCGATGTCTATAGCGGGGTGTTCGCTTCGCGGGAGGATGCAAGCGATGCGCGCAAAGCAGGACAAGGAGTCGCGGTAGTGTTCTCGTATGTAATCTTCCCAGTCGTGAAGTTGAGTATGCAGAACGTGGGAGAAGAGAAACAGTCGGCAGCCTGCGGTTTAGGCTCGCGCATGTCACGCTCCGAAAGCGTGAAATCTATGCCTCACCATCCACCGTTTCGGTTGTGGTAAGGCGCCGCACCGCGATGGCAGGAACAGATGGACTAACGGTCGACCCGCATGACGCCATCTGCGTCTGGAACGCGTTTCCTGGCGCTGGGGCGACGGTAATTGGTTGAGATGGAAAAGTCGAAAGGATGATTCATGGATGTTGTGTGATCAAAGAAGGGTCCACCGCTCAAAAGAGACCCTGCCTCGGCCGCCAATCTTGATTAGTGCCGAAGTGTCGGGCGCGCATCTCAACATGCGAACGCCGACACACTACTCCCGCCGGGCTTGGAGAGCTGACATGTCCGCTAGACGACTGCCTGGGTCGTTGCAGCGCCGTCATAAGTTTTGATGCGAGCTGCGTGCTGACTGCAGATAATGATACGGAGACGCTAGCGCAAGACATTCCGCAGCTAATCGGGCCGCCATACCTCCACAAAATCGTGCAAGCATGCAGCAGGGATGAACATCGCGGACTTCCTTTCCTGTCTTTGTTGTCTGCTTCTTGACATCCTTGAATTCGGGCTTGTTTTGCGATGATCTGGTCGCGATTACTTTGATTCGCGTTTTGGCTCGGTGTGAGACGCCGTCGCTTTGCCGGTGGCTGCTTTGGCTGTCTGAGCTGCTAGGTCCCGATTCTCGTCCACGGTACGGGCACACCAGACTTGGTTCCCTCGTGTGTCGAATTATGGTCTGGATGTTGCGCATCTCTACACTGTTCCGATACACATTTGCTGCAGTACGAGCAGAACGCTGCATACCTCCTCATGCACGAGCTGAACGTGTCCCGCTATCCCCTTCGGACCTGATTACGTAGGCAAGGCAGTGGCCGTCGCAAGGCAATCACAATGGCCATCCTCGCACCCTCATCATCCCCACCAACGCGTTCTCATTCCAACCCGACAGCGCGACAACGGGACAGCGAATGGCCACCCAGCGAGTGTTCAGCCTGGAGAGGCGCGCAGATGTCCGACGTCACTGAACGGTACGTGAACGCGGAGCTGAATGACTGGGTCGCACGCAGCTTCCCAATGTAGCCCGCTGCTGCTCCCAACAGTCACAGCCCTCCTATGAGATATCGAGCTCGCGTCGGGAGTATATTGCTCGGGCGCACCGTCTCTCCATAGATGATACCTTGTTTCGGCCCCCCGCCACCAGCGCATGCATCGTGAGGCTGAAGCATGCTTACCCGAGGCCGCCTTGGTGCTGCCGGGTTCGAAGGCGAGGATGGCTGATGCTATAACTCCGATGCTTGCCTGCGTCGTCTCGCAACGACCACACACAGCTTCGTTCCTAGCCTCGTGGGATCCACGACTCCCACTTCCATTCCCGCATCATGGCTTCAAAGACTGCGAGACCAAGCACATCCACTGATCTCGGTCGACTATGGAGAGCCGCCGTAAGAGACTACAAAGAACGCACTGGAGAGGATCTCGCGACTATGGGCGTGAGAAACGTCGCCGACGTGATGCGTCAAACAGATGCGGTCATGATTGACTTCAAGGGCTTTCGAGACGACGGCAGCAAGAAAGCGAGCTTTCGATCGGCTATGGGTGACCATCTTGATGGTCTCCAAACTTGCATTGACGGCTTCGCTGCAGTCGGAGCCTGTGTCAGTGCGTTTCCGCCGATGATGCCTGTGGGACTTGTGTTCACTGCCGCGAGTCGTGTGATATCCGTGAGTATAAAATCCCATCATACGGAAAGGTACTAATCTTGGACAGGCCTTCGCGGGGGTTAGAGCAGATTACGACAGTGTCGAGGAGTTCTTCGCATACTCCGCCCGTTTCTTCCAACGACTTTCGCTTCTCGAGAACAAAGCGCAGTCCGATTCGCTTGCAGTCGCAGTCATCAGAGTCTTCTCAATGCAGCTTTCGGTATGTGCCAGGGTGAAGCAACTGATAAAACACAAACGATTCAGTAAGTTCATTTCTCTTATGCTGTGAATGTGCTGACAGCTTATAGAGCAATGGCTCAATGCATTGTGGAACGAGGTCGATCAAGAGCTCATCGCGACCTATGCCGGAATGCAAGCCTCCATACAGGAACTCAACGAAACCGTCAGTTTCGAAATGTACGGTAATCTGGCAACTGTCCAGCACGATGTGCTTGCCAACAATGCAAAGCTGGACGAGCTCGATGAAAAACTTCAGTCCTACAGTTCTAACCTGGAAGGAGGCATTCTGCAGGTCTACGAAAGCATGATCAATCTGCATCTTGTAATCAACGATGTACGAAACACACAGATTGAAGACCATGCTTTGATCTTGCAAATCTTCAAGAGCACCGTGAAGACGAGCAAAGCGCCAGAGATCGAGGAGAAGAAGAAGTCATCTCAAAAGTCTAAGGGAGACGTCAGCGACCGGAAGTTCCAAGCCCTGCGTGAATTGAAGAAGTTCTTCGCTAACGACTACGATGCGTTTCCCTCATGGCAAGACGCTCACCAGGAGAACATGCTGCAAGACAAAGAACTGCTCGAGTTAAAGGTGAACAAAACAGCTGGATGGCTCCGTGAACACGAGAAGTTCAAGGACTGGGTAGATGGAAAAGTACCTCTACTCTGGCTACGAGGCGCCGAGGGGGTCGGAAAGTCGTTTCTAGCCTACTCGGTCGTTCAACAGCTTCGACTGCGCCAAAGCGAACATGACTGCTTGGCTTATTTCTATTTCAAGGAAGAGCATCCTTATCAACAGTCGATGCAAAATGCGTTCGCTTCTGCTGCGCTACAGATCGCCGGATCGAACAACCGATATGCCGAACAGGTAGCGGCTAAGATCAAGCAGGGGCCTAGTGAGTCTGCGAACATATCTACCTGGGAACGATTCTTCCTCTCGATGTTTTCCAGTGACACCGAAACTGGTGGCCGTCTCTTCCTTGTCTTCGACGGCCTAGACGAAGCGCATGTGAAAGAAGGCGGAACCTTTACGCAGTTTCTGTCAGATCTGAACCACCGGAACGCCAGCATCTCAGTCTTCGCAACGAGCAGACCTGACGATAAGCCCACGCTACAGATGCTGCAGCCTTCTTTACTCGAGGTAACTAAGCATGAGATCAGGCCAGACATGAGGATGCTCGTGAAGGACCGTCTTCGTACACTTCCGCGGATACGCAAATTCACTCGAACTACCAAGGCATCAATCACGCGCGAAGTAGTGAAGCACGCAGACAGTATGCTATACGTTGAGCACATGCTCAGGAGATTCAACTACATCGGTCGAGAAAGAGCGGTCTCGCAAGCATTGAAGGACATGCCTCAAAACCTACACGGACTTTACGATCTTCTCCTAGAAGAGTGTCGACATGATCGATCGGAAGCGCAATACCAGGCAATGAAGAAATTGTTCGCGTGGCTGGCGTTTTCGAAGCGATCGCTTAGCCTGGGTGAAGCCTCGAGCCTGTGTCAACTCGCTCTCTCGGATGACACATTCGACATCGAAGTAGAAGTCATTGGCCGTTCTTCCCGCATTCTTGAGCTTACCCAATCACGGCAGCTCGAGGAGGATGCCAAAGACGATGACAAAGACGAAGACGAGGACGACGAGGTGAAAGATGATGGTATTCCAGAGCTCGGCTACGGAGACCCCCCTCTTTCCTTCCAGGACCGGTCACTCCGGCAGTACTTCAAGAGCGTGAGCGTCGAGGACGATGGTGTAACAGAATTTCGGACGCCTGCCACCGCTGCACACCTAACCATACTTCAGATGTGTGTAGACGTCATGATGAAGGCCGCTCAAGATCCCTTCGAAGCGGGAAGTTCCGGCCTGAATTACTACGCAATCAACTATTGGTATGAGCATCTTAAAGAGTTAGACGCAGATACCGCGAGCCCTGAGGCTGTCCGCGATGTCGTGACACTATTGCACTGCATCACGGACAACACACACAACGTCGCCAAGCTGTTCGAAATGCTAGCGCGACACACGGAGATCTATCCTGAACGCGCTGAAGACACCTCTACCGCTTGGTACGACACTCTTTTCAGCTGGACAGCTAGGGTGTCCACATTACCAGATGGATCCTTGGATGAGAAGGTCAAACTTTGGACGCTCACGGTCGATCGAGACAATGTTCTACTTCCGCTTGCTCACGGCCATGTTCACAACTGGCTAGACGCAAGTGATTCGTGGTGGATACCTGAAAGGTTCAGATTCGCCAAAGCCGCGCTGTCTCGTGTAAGTTGATCCTCTTCTTCGATGTCATTCCTAATGGTATGAAGTCAAACGCCTCTGAAGCCGAAGATTCCGAGCAATTCGAGCCGCTCGATTACATGAACGCTATCATCACGCGATATGACATTCCACCCGCGGACTACAAGACTCTTCGAGCGATTGGGGGCACTTTGTCCGACTACGGAACGACATTTTACGACGATCGCAGAGAGATTCTGCTTACAGAAGCTATCGTGCATTTGAAAAGAGCTGTGGAGTGTATGAAAGGAGATGTTCTGGAGAACATCGCAACGATGCGCTTGCTGGCATTAGCATACAGGCGATGCGACCAGATGCCCGACGCAATCAAGTACTATGACGACGCCTACGACATGGTGCCGAATTACGATGCGGATGGATCTGCCAAAGATGAGATCGAGAAGATCAAGTTCATACGTATCGGTATCATGATGGAGAAGGCTTCCGCATATTCTGCTATTGGGGAGGTCGATGAAGCTTTTCACGCGTACAATGAAGCACGAAGACTGCAGGGTGAGAAGCCACTAGCTGGCACAATCCTGGACGACATAACGCGACTATTCCAGAACGACGACGAGACCGATAGTCGAAGGCTGATGGAAATCCTGAAGAGCTGGACCGAGAAGGAGCGCAACAGTTTCTTCACGTACAATCTCGAGGACTATGTGTTTGAGAGCACAGTGAAGCGCATGCAAAAGGCAGCATTGCTTTGTAACGAGACGGACCTACTCATCGGATGGCTAGGGAGCCTAGCCAACATCCTTCCGTCGGAAAGCCTACAACTGTTCAACATTCGAGGCGCGATCGCAGACATCTATTACCCAATGTTGGGCGACATTGAGAACGGCAAGAGACTACGCCAGGAGCTTCTGGCTTTGCCAACAAAGCCCAGCTTAGCCTATGAAGACTCTATGAATGAGGCGAGGACGCGTCACCGAATGCACCTCGCAGACATCCTGTTTTGTGAGTTCCAGATGACTGATGAACCAACAAAGAAAGAGGCAATCATGGATACATTGAGGGATCTGCCGAGCGCCCACGATAACGACGACGACAGCAACAACGTTCGCGAATCTCATGTCGACATGCTCCGCGCAAACATGCTTCGGATCATGGGCCCTGCGAAAGAGTACGAGAGATACATGAAGGAGCTGTTCAAGAAATGTGTCGCCGGCCTTGAAGACAGCATCTCGTGGAACGACCAGTCGAGCCTGCGATTACTGGCTAAAGTCTTGGCATCTCTGGACAGCCTGGAGGCTGATGCAAGAATCGCGATCAGCGCCCAATTCTCGATCCTTGACCTTGCGATATACGGACGTAATCTCGAGCCGGAAGAGTCCGAGACATCTTCCAACGAGAGCGACACCGAAGCTGGTGCAGAACAAGAGCCAGTGAAGGAGGAAAGCGAACCGCTAAATGACAGCGACGTTGTTCGGAACGATTTCCTGACGGATGAAGCTCATGATGTTGAAAGCAAGAACCTTCTGGAAGAGCCGATTGAGGAGAAGCAGGATCCTACAGAGCCGGGAGAACAGGATGTGGCTGGAACGGAATCCAAGGACGGAACGGAGACTGACGCCAGAGCAGAACCCGACAAGCTGGACGAGGACGTTTTTCTAGCTGGAGGCCTTGACTGCGATGGGCCTTGTGAAACCAGCATCACATCGTGGACTCAGCCAATCTACTACTGCCTCATCTGTCCGAACTGCGATCTTTGCGAAGATTGCCACTCCAAGCGCGTCCAACAGACGAAGGGAGTCCAACCAACGGGGAAGAAGACCGAAGAGCCATGGCTTAGCTTCTGCGGCGCGAACCATCGCTACATCAAGGGCCCGATGAAGGGTTGGAAGGGCGTTAAGAACGGCGTCATCCGGTATAAGGATACTGAGATCACCGTGACGGAATGGCTTCGGGGGCTCAAGGAAGAGCGGTGGCCAAATGCTTGGAAGATCTTTTGGACGAGGCAGGGAGGGTTGAAGGATATCGGAGTTGAAGATTGAGGTAGATGTATGACCGAAATCTATGTCGTATTCTTCGATAGAATCGCACTATTATCGTGAAGGGCCTGTTTTCTTCTTGTCGCTACCCGCATACATACCTCACGCGTTCAATACCTCCGCTCGATACTTGGTTTCACCCAATGCGGCCCCTCTGCGCACGTCTTTCCAAAGTTCAGAGCGTCCATATTCGTCCTATCCCAGCCACTAACGTACTTCCTGTCCTCAGAGTCATGATGACCATCCGGCTGCTTCGCACGACCAATATACAAGGCTTTGGCAAGGTAGCAATGCCGTCCATGCCAGGTGTACTGCATGCATTCGTCGTGTTCAGTACACCCAACTCTTCAAGCATCAAGGCTCGTATGGACTGTAGAATTTTGTGGGAGCTGGAACCCCGCGTCGAAGGCTGCGTCCCAGTTCTCGCGCTGCGGATGTCCGCCTTGCAAGGCGGAGAGCAGGGCGCGGTATAACAGGTTGCGATAGCGCATGGGAAGGTCGCTCTTTGCTTTCCATTCGTTCTCCCATGACCAGAGGTCTTTGTAGAGAGCTGGGTATGTTTTATGTAGGCTGATGACGGGCTCGCACCAGTGGTCCTCACCGAAGGGGACGTTTTCGAGTCTATGGGGGCTGAACATGGGCCATAGACCGCTGATATCGATGCCAGCTTTGTCATGCAGCGCCCACCCTAGTATGCTGTCGCCACAACAATCGGCTCTGATGTCTTCTTTGTATTCTGTGGAGGGACGAGGGCCTTTTAGACCGAGGGCATTGCGGGGGCGATCAACGAGTCGATGCGCAGCGGCTTGGGAAAGTATGAAGTCGGCGCCTCCGTACGCGAACCAGACCTGTTTCTCGGATTCGGATTGCGATCCAGAACGGTACTTTCTTCCAGGCGAAGGCGATCCAAAGTAGTAAGGCAGTGAACTATTGTAGTTCTCCAGAAGACGGAAGACGTTGTCCCAGAAGATGTATGTATCGCTCTCCAAGAAGACGTACCACTCGGCCGCGCTGTTGTGCTCAATCGCCTTTTCAACTTCCGGTAAGAACTTGTACTTGTCAATTCTCCACCCTTCATGGCCCTGTTGTAGCTTCGTGCTGTGTCGACTTGCGTTCTTCTGCGTCTCGTAAACGACGTAGTCCTCTGGTTTCAGGTACGTGTTCGGTGGCAAATCTGCTAGAACGTCGATAGTTCGATGGTCGCGACCATAGGTATGATTGCCATCTGAAACGATCAAAACATTGGAGATGCGCTTGATGACTGTTGAGAGCTGGGCTTGAGTTCGTGACTTGTCGTCTGCTGATCAGGTCTTCAGGATGACCTGAACCTTCGAGAGCAGATGCACTGGGCAGAGAGCGCATTCTTCTGTGGAGCTGTCCCGCCATTCACTGTATTTTATCTTTCTGAACTATGTCGTAGTGTTCCAGGTCCAGAAGTCCAGCCCATCGTCGCCTTGCGAGTTGGCTCCATGCGGTAGCGGCGCGAACGGCTTGGGGTGGAATGCTTGTTTGCCTAGAATATCACTTGGTAAGGATTCCACATAATTCCAGTCGAGGAGGACGAGAAGATTGACTCCGATGGCTATGCCAATGCATGCGAGCAGCAGCCGAACCGTGCGCGCGGTGGCGAAAGGACTGGAACTTGGCAAGAAGCGGCGTGCGCCCGCAAGCATAGTGGGAAGTGAGCGTAGGCGTCGCGTCACAATAGCCTACGTCCCATCGAGTTGACCGAGCAGGAAAGCGAGTCTTTGATAACATATGCACACGTCTGCAGAACGTTGGAGATGTTGTCGCGCGGGCGCACATCCTTGTCGCACTGCTGGCTTGACATTTGATGGCGACACCATGACATCTTAGGCGCCCTCTTTGGGGTGGTCGACTTATTAAATGTCTACAGTTAGGTTAGTTTAATTTCTTTAGTTTAGTAACAGCAACTACAGTATTATCTTAACTATAAGTTTAGTATAGATTATATACTCTAGGCAGAGATGTTGCTGCCTTAAGAATAGTTAAGTATAAATTTTTGCCTTTTCTTTAGCAATACTTTCTTATCTATTAACCTTAAGCTATATATATTAAGCTACTAACGCTACTAACACTATATCTAACGCTCTAGTTCTCTATAGTTCTTATTAATAAGCCTATACTAGCACTCTAATTAATAAAGTCTCTAAGAACTACTAGTAGAATACTAAGCGTACTTAGCTTATTATTAAATATATAGACATAATTAGCTATAATTATATATCTAAAAGGCAACACTATACTATTACTAAAGCTAGAGCTATATATTAATATAGTTATATAGGCCTTAATACTAACGTTAAGTCTTTTGCTCTCTTTAAAATGCGTTACCTTAAGGCAATCTAATAGCGTTTTACTAATAAGATAATAATAGCTAACGCGTAGATAATTAGGTTAATATTTATAACTAGTAATATTTAAGAAAGGCTTTATAAAGAAGCTAGGCGTATTTTGCTTAGCTTATAAGCTAAGCGCGCAAGAAGGAGAAGAGATAGAGTAGGTAGGATAGTAGTAGCGTAGCACCCTAATTAATTAGTTTAGGTAGACAGCACTTCCTAGGAAGATACTGCCCTAGTCGACTTACCTAACACTCCTTCTAGCAGGATTGCGCCGCGAGACAGGGTGGTGTCAGTTAGCGAGGTTTGCCCGTTGTGATAACGACAGTGCCGCTAACCGCGCCTAGCTCGTCGGGCCCGGGCCTGCAGCCCTCCGTGCCTCCATCGCCGCTCACCAGCTCCTCACACATGCGCTCGTACAGCCGAACAATCGCCATTGTTGTCGAACAGTCAATCTGGCACGATGCGCAACGGTGATTATTATCGCGAAGAACGTATCAAGATCATTGCGGAACCACTTCGGGCGCGGGGCGCAGGGCGCGAATGCAGACGCTCGGTGGCGGAGCAGATGCCGGCAGGCAATCACGGTGTTGGAGCAGTGCACAAGACGAGCCAGTGGAAGACCAGTACAGGATTCGCGCGAGAGTGATATTGGGGGCTATCCGTTCAATGCAGATCGCACATGCAGCGGCATGCGTGGCAGTCTCCATTCGTGAGGCTCAGCCCGTGCCGCACCAAGCCAAGGTAAGGCGGACCGCGGGGCAAGCATCGCTATGAGATCCAAGGACGACTCTCAACACCACTCCTCAAGAAGCTTGCTAGAACATAAAGCGCTCGGTTAATCAGTGTTTCGAATCTTCCCAGGCCGTGTTCAAATGGGCATGCAGTGGCGGACGCCTCTGATCGACTGACCTTGGATTCGCCATGGACTTTTTGGAGGGGGAGACCTGCGAGCGCTGCTCCGCCATACCATGGGTACGGTGGTATGTATCGAACTATGAAAAGCTGTATTTCACAGAAACCCCAG
Source organism: Alternaria metachromatica (assembly GCF_023757995.1). Lineage (NCBI taxonomy): Eukaryota > Fungi > Ascomycota > Dothideomycetes > Pleosporales > Pleosporaceae > Alternaria > Alternaria metachromatica. The sequence continues at coordinate 24,211 of NW_026055545.1, forward strand.
ATGAACTCCAGAGCGCCGCTTGTCCAATCTGCCGGGTTATCGGGCGCGGGATAGCGGGATATAATACACCTATAACGTGTCTGGAACAGAGCGGAACACATATGACGGTTGGATACGGAACCTTCCTTTGGCGCTCAAATTTGATGCTTTATGACAAAGATGACGAGGCTTTCCTTCAAGCGTGTAGAGTCCATCCAAAGCGCGTCGACTTTGCGCACGCGAAACGTTGGATACGTGCTTGCGTGTCGTCGCACGAGGAGTGCAAGCCTCCGTTAGGCTCAGCCCTGCACGATCTGAAGGTGCTCGACTGTCACGATAGAACTGTTGTCTCGGCACCAGAACACTGCGAATACGTTGCGCTATCATATGTCTGGGGAAAGGCAGGACTGGAAGACGCCCCGGATTTTCCGCGAATACCAGACATACTCCCTCGCACTGTGGAGGATAGTATCAAAGCTACAATCATGTTAGGTTATCGATACCTGTGGATTGACAGATATGTATGCTTACTTACAAAGCCGTTCAGATCAATAACTAATCGTGCAGTGCGTCGATCAGATTGATGCTATAGCCCAGCAGCATCAGATTAACCAAATGGGTACCATCTATTCCTCATCTCAAGTGACCATCGTTGCAGCGGCAGGTCTAGAGGAATCGTATTCAGATGCTACGTACGGGCTCCCCGGTATCACGGACGACTTCAGAACGCCGAGTTCATGCGCGGTAACCGATCGAATACGCCTCGTGCATACTCGATGGACAAGGCTTGTATCGATCAAATTATCTAATTGGTATAGTAGAGGATGGACATTCCAAGAAGGCTATCTATCGAGGAGACGGATGTATTTCACAGATGTTGGAGTGGATTACATCTGTGACAATGACCGCGGGAGTGAGGCTGCTATCGGACTCGCTGAAACGCTACGCAGCCTAGTCAAAGCACCCCTTTTCGACTTTAAGGAACAGATGATGCACGAATACACACGACGCCGACTTACGTATAGCTATGACGCGCTGAAAGCTATTATTGGCGCGCTCGAATTAGAAGAGTTAGATGACCACATCTGGGGCGTATTTGTTGTTTGATATCACCCAAACTTGTACATGTTCCTTCATTGGCGACATTCGTCACCGGTCTCTCGACGCAAGCAATTCCCCAGCTGGTTACCTATTGGCTGGCATGGCCCAGTCGATTACCTGTATTGGGTCGATTACCCGTTTCGGAAAGATCCTTGCATTTCAAAAGAATGTACCGTCGAAGTGTGGTGCAATGGTGAATATAAGCCACTTGAGCAAGGCTTTGGAAAGCTCTCGCAACAACATCACTTGCTAGGCGCGGAGCAGTCGAGATTTCTTAGGGTAACGACTAAGATAGTAACTGTAGAGTTTGTGAGCTTGAGGGGGAAGGCTATGTATCCCCGAGAGGGACTTCATGCTAAGATCCCATATGGTGAAGCTCTCGATGTGTTTCTTTTCGCCTTCTGGGACACGGAAGAAGAGCCTGTGTGCAGATCTGACAAGGGAGGGATCTATCTGCCTTGCGCAGTAATCGTTCGAAGACCAGATACGCAACGTGGGCAAGGAGACAGTACGAGATTCGAGGAAGAAAGTCAGATCCTTGTATTGCGACAGCACGACAACCATTACGAACGCATCGGCTATTTTGCGTGGGACATTATCGAATATATAAGACATGATCCCGGAGAACCGGGAGATGACGACTTCTCGCAGGACCCATATTTACTACCCGCGACTATGCACGCTCTAGATAAGCAAGGCAAAAGAGCCAAGATTCCTATCCTCGACGAGGAATTCTGCAGCCATGGAGACGGTCGATACTGGCTGAAGGATGGTGTTGAAACTACGTTCCTCTTGGGCTAGCACTGTTTCGACGCCGCGAAGGAACACCGACACAAAACAAAGTCTCTGTAGTTACGAGATAATATCGTTAGGTCGTGGACACGCCCATGGCGAGGTGTGATATCTAGGAACCACTAGCGGCTGTTGTGTGCAAGTGCGAATGCATGTCGTGCATCCTTGACGTGGAGTTGATCGGTGGCAATTGGCTGTCAACGTCGCAACGGCCTAAAGCCATGAGAAGCATGTCTGCGCATATGCTCGGGTTGGACCGCGTTGAACTGGCGGCTGATGCTGCGCGTTGAGGATGGGGGTATCGACGAGGTGCCGCGATCTAGCATTATGAAGATGATAGGATCGGACGAACAGGTTCAGACGCCGGTGACACTAGATCTTCGGAAGTCACACGATGGCGCCGACACCCTGCAAAATTCGAGAGCAGTGAAGCTAAGAGATTCAGAGGATGGACACATAATAAGGAGACTACGCAAACGGTGGGACTGTTCTCTGCGCAAGCCGGCCGCTCCAGACTCAGCAGACTATCAATGGACGACGAACCACGTCCTGTCTGTACTGCCAACAACACTCTCGATGCCACATCTTCTGCTAAAAGACCAACGTGACGATATCTTCTCGCAGCCACTACTCCTTCGTCTCCAGCCAATGCAACTTGGTCCCAGGTCCTGACATAGTTAGTCGAGAGCCATGAAGCAGCATCTCCAAGGGATCCGCTGCTTACCAATATCCATAGTTGGATGACACGCATACAACCGCGTCGTCCCATCATCGTCAAGAAGCGCACCGAGCGGAAAGTCTACACCAAAGTCAGCTAAAACGTAAAAGCCATCCCATTATATCGCCCGAAGCCGCCCAGTCAGCGCAACCAACATACCAAAAGACTCAAGCTGAACATCCTCACCCTCCCCCGTGTACTGAACCGACTGCACCTTATCGAATTGGCTCGCCCAGTACATAGGCAGAGGCTCAAGCGTGCTTGATTCCTCGTCTATCCACCGGCCCAGAACGAGTAAAGACACGTCGTTGTTACAAAGCAACAGTCCATTCTGCAGCGTGAAGACCGCAGCTTGCTCGCGGTCTCCCATGTTAACGGGGTACTTTTCCTCACGATTGGCGGCGAGATTGGCGGTCTCGGTATCAGACAAGGTACTGACGAATTGGCCGTTGAGTTCGATGAGAAAGCGGCGGTTTAGGTTTGTTTTCGCCATGATCGCAGGTGTGATTTCGTGGGGAGAGATAGGTGATGATGGAAGACAAGGTTTGATGCATCTCCGTTGGTGGACAAGGAAGCTTTATACGTCTTTACCCAGTGGTACGAAGCACGTAGCTCGAAGAACGTAGTGGTAAGCTACCTAGGTAACCCATATCAGTTGTAGCACATGATACCTGAATAGATGCGAATAGCGAACACAAGCCAAAAGCAAAGCGCCTTCCAGCGTAGTGGGCTGTCATACTCACACATTTTATGGGTGATGTGTCTTAGCCTTAGATGAACAAAGAGCGTCGCGCAGATGGAGCTAGGTTCTACCATGTTCACTATGTAGTACACACTAAGCAAGTCAAGCTGAGCGTACATCAGCGCGCTATCCTATACCAATCATTACCGTTGGTTCGACTGACTAGACCCTCTCGCGCCATCACATTAAGTTCAATCCGAGCTTGTCCGCCGTGGTGAACTAACACGGGACTGTTCACCTTCATCAATGCACATTCGCATGCAGTATGCAAGCTTTGATTCGTTTCTGTTCGCAAGATGGCTTCCCGATGAGTCACAAGACTACAAAAGCAAGCACCACAGCAATACTCACTCGGTTCACTCAAGATGCCAAGAAAATAGAATTGTTGCAAAGGGTATTGTCGCATTGGGGTGACCGTACACAGTCGTCACTCATTATGTTATCAACTCACATCTATCTTACCATCTTACCAACACCTATCTACCCACCAAGCACATTTCTCTTGAAATGCGCGTTTACAACCTCTCCTTCTGGAGACCCTTCCAGCCCCACTCTTGTGCAATCAACTCCGCGGCGCGCTCACCGATACCCAGCACAGTCAACATGGGGTTGATGGTGGGCATCTCGGGGAAACATCCCGCGTCCGCAATCCTGACGCTCTTGAGACCGCGAATCTTCAGCTCGGGGTCCACAACGGCCATCTCGTCCTTTGTTACGTCACCCATCTTGGTTGTGCCAGCGGGGTGGTATACAGTGTGTGCGACGCGGCGACCGTACTCGGAAAGCTCCTCGTCGGTGACGACCTTCGGGCCAGGCGCGACTTCACGCTTGATCCAGTTGGAGAAAGGCGCTTGCTTGGCGATCTCGCGGGCAGCCTTGAGACCAGCGACGATGGTGGCTGCGTCGTAGCCTTCGGGGTCGGTGAAGTAGCGGAAGTCGAGCGCGGGCTTAACGGTGGGGTCGGCGGAGGTGAGGTAGATGCGGCCGCGGGAGCGGGGACGGGGAATGTTGGGCGTCATGCAGAATGCGTCGATGGGGGAGTCGTAACCCATGCTGGTGATCATGTTAGTTGCAGCGCGGAAATGTGGGGTTGTTGGGCTTACCGAGCGGTGTTCAGGCAGAATGGGATTTGGTAGCAATGAGCCATGATGTCGGCAATGTCGCCATCACCACCCGCTGCGTTGGGGATCTCGCGGCGCAGGAAGATACCAGCGTCTGAGTCCATGGTGGTCTGGTTCGCGGGTACGGGCTTGTTGAGCTCCCAGAGGATGATGCTCTCGGGGTGGTCCAGCAGGTTCTCGCCAACACCGGGGATGTCTTTTACGACAGGGATGCCAAGGTCGGAGAGTTGCTGCTTGGGACCAAGACCGGAGAGGAGCATCAGTCGCGGGGTGTCGACGGCGCCTGCGCAGAGGATGGTCTCGCACTTGGGGTTGAGGGTGAACTTCTCGCCGCTTTGGAGCGCGAGGTCAATACCGGTGACCTTGTCGCCCTTGACGTTAACCTTGCTGACCCACGCGTTGGTGAGAACAGTCAGGTTGTCGCGCTTCTCCTCGCCGCGGAGGATGGGGTGGATGTAGGCGACACTAGCGCTGCTCCGGCGGCCATCGTCGGGGTTGTATGATACGGAGAAGAAACCGACGGAAGGCTTGAGAGCGCCCTTGGTCTTGATTTCGTGGTTGAAGTCGTGGATCACCGGAATGTCCATGGCGGTTGAGCACGAGTCGATCCAGTCGAGGCAGAGCTGGTTGCGGTGCTTCTCGTGGACAGGCTGGACGGTGTTGCGCAGGTTGTCAAGCACGCGCATGAAGGTCTTGAAGCTCCAGCCCTTGCAGCCCTGGGCTTCCCATCGCTTGCAGTCGTACTCAAACGGCCTGAAGGAGATGAGGGTGTTGTGTGATGAGCAGCCACCGAGGACCTTTGCACGTGAGTGTCGGATGTGGGAGTTGCCGTTGGGCTGTTCGGTGGTGCCGTAGTCGTAGTCGAGCTCTCCTCCGAGAAGGTTGAGCCAGTCCTTGAGCAGCAGCACACGGTCGTCCATGAAGTCGCTTGGGCCGGCCTCAATCAAGAGGACCTTCTTGTTGGGGAGATATTCGGTGAGTCGCGAGGCGATGACACAGCCAGCTGTGCCTCCTCCGACAATGACGAAGTCATACTCGGCATCCTTGGGGATGGAGGTCACGGTCTCGAAAGCCATTGTTGCGTGTGGGTGGTGGGCTTGGGGTGATGGCGAGAATATACTTCTGCTAAAGAGAGCTTTTCACGTCAGGAGCAAGCTTATATATCCACGCGGACTATCGCTCGAAGGAGACGACGTTGTCTAGATGGGCCGGGCGTCGCGATCGGGCGGTCGGCAGAAGGTCGGAGCAGCAAAAGTGAGCTGAGCTGGCGATGAGGCTGGGGAATGGAGAGTCGTGCGCCGCTGCAAGATGTGTCGTTCGCCTTCCAGATAAGACTGTGCTAAATAGGGCCGTTTACGGTTGGACCGGACGCGTGCACGTGCTCAGCCAACGCCTCAGGATGGCGATGTTGCGACGGGTGCGAGGAAGGAGAGGCGATGGGCCGAAGTAGTGAAAACTCACACGCTGTCAGCAGGTGGTAAGTGTGATTGATCAATTGCGTCCAACGACGACTATAATGGTGTTGGTGACGACGTGGTTATGACAACCGTGGTTGCCAGTGAAAGAAAAAAAGACGTCGTAAAAGCGTCCGATGATGTGATGGGCGCGTTGGGCCTAGCGCGACCCCGCTGGGCTGCAGCTTCCGAGCTGGCAATCCCTGTCGGTCGATGCCGCACCTTCCCCGATCTCTGGGCGGTGAGGGCGGCAGCCATCGGAGCGACGTTTTTGTGCCATACAGCAGCAGCGACAGGAAACGACGCCATCCCGCTGAAAAGCGAGCGCTGCTGCTTTCTCTATCTTGCTCGCACCCCTTGCATATCTCTCAGCTGACGTACCCTCGGCGACGTTCCGAAGGATTACTGATCGTGAAAGGAAGTAGAGGCGCAACAGCTGCATCCAAGCTCCCCGCCGCTATCGCCCATCAAATGTTCGTTCACGTTACATCACCGCGCCAATCTTGACCACTTGGCTGACACGCGCAGATCAAACTGTGCATAAAGATTCTCCCGGTACATTTCGCTCATCGTGACCATCGTGGCGACCAAACTCTTGCGACTCCGCGTCAACACCAGAAGCAACCTCAGGCTTTCCCACTGCGCCAGCAAGCCACTCACCATGTCTCTCCCATATGCGCCTAGATCCGCCTACTACGACGGGAAACTTCAATCTGGCTCAACCACTTCCACCTTCCAGACCATTGACCCCGCGACCGCCCAACCCGTCGCAAACATCCACACAACCTCCAACGCTGGCATAGACGCTGCGATAGCCTCGGCGCAACGGGCGTTCCCCGCATGGTCCGCGACACCTCCCATCGAGCGCGCGCGCATTCTTCAACGAGCGGCTGCCCTGCTCCGCGCACGCAATGACGAACTCGCCCGCATCGAGACCAGCGACACGGGCAAGCCCTTCTCCGAGACCTCGACGGTCGATGTAGTCACCGGCGCCGATGTCCTCGAATACTTTGCGAATCTCGTAGGCGGAGGCGGCATGAACGGCGAGACGGCACAGCTGCGACCAGACGCGTGGATGTACACGACTAAGAACTCGCTGGGCGTATGTGCGGGTATTGGCGCATGGAACTACCCCATTCAGATCGCGCTGTGGAAGTCTGCGCCATGCCTGGCAGCCGGCAACTGCATGGTATACAAACCTTCAGAGTTCACACCATTGCACTCCACAGTGCTAGCGGACATCTACGCTGAAGCTGGTGTACCGCCGGGTGTCTTCAACGTCGTCCAGGGCGGCGGTGAAGTCGGCGCATACCTCACCAAGCACTCCGGCATCGCTAAGGTCAGCTTCACCGGACAGGTCTCGACAGGCAAGAAGGTCGCAGGTAGCGCATCCGGCGAGATGAAGTACGTGACAATGGAGCTGGGCGGCAAGTCGGCATGCGTCATCCTGCCAGACGCGGACGTGGATCAGGCAGTTGACGGCGCAATGCTAGCCAACTTCTTCTCAACAGGACAGGTCTGCACCAACGGCACACGAGTCTTCATCCCGGAAGCAATGAAGTCAGATTTCGAGAAGCGGTTACTGGAGAAGATGCAATACATCCGCCCAGGCAACCTCCACGACATGGCCACCAACTTCGGCCCGCTGGTATCGAAGCCGCACTACGAGAAGGTCATACAGTACATCAAGCACGGCCGCGACAACGACAAGGCAAGGATGCTCTGCGGAGGCCCCGAAACCCCATCATGGGTTGCGTCACACAGCGACAGGTCATACCAAAACGGCTACTGGGTCCAGCCCACCGTCTTCACAAATTGCACCGACGACATGAAGATCGTCCGCGAAGAAATCTTCGGCCCCGTCATGTCCATCCTCACATACAAGACCATCGAGGAAGTTGTCCAACGCGCCAATAACACCGATGTCGGTCTTGCGGCGGGTGTGTTTACCAAGGACCTCAACCTAGCGCACAAGGTTATTGCCCAGCTTGAAGCGGGTATCACATGGGTGAACACTTGGGGTGAGAGTCCGGCTGAGATGAGCGTCGGTGGCTGGAAGCAGAGTGGTGTTGGTGTGGAGAATGGTAAGAAGGGTCTTGAGGCTTGGGTGAGGAATAAGAGTACGCTTGTTGAGATGGGCGGGGCTGTGCCGACTGTTTTTGCGAAGTTGTAGAGATGGTTGTGGAAGAAGATGTTTGTATATAGGCAATACCATGGATTATCAGGCAGCCCGTTCTCCGACATGTCGTACGGTACTGATCAAAGCTTTGTTACATGGAGACGCATCTTACTTCGGAAGCCTGGAAAGAAAACAGGCAATGGGTGATGGATGTCAGACTGAGCAGGAAAAATGGCATTTCATTGATTACGGCACGGTACACTCCTTACTGTTGGATCGAGGTCATGAAGAATAGAGAAAGAGTAAGGGCAAAAGACCATTAGTTAAGAGTGGTAAACTCAGACATCAACAAACCGCGCGAAAAGAGTAGCAAGTACCATCAAATCCATTCCTCTACACATCCATCCCACCCCTTCCCCCTTTCCCATCCCGTCCCCATCCCCCATCCATCCACGTCCACCCCTACACAGTAAGCGTATAAGTAACACTATCACACTTGCCATTAACAATCTGCCGATCCCCACTCGCCAGCTGCAGCAGTCCCCTCCACGTCCCGCCATGCTGCATGTTGAAGCATGCCTGGTTGATGTTGTGCGTCGTCATGAATTCTAGGCCGCGCGTCACGGCGTCTTTCATGGTTTTGACTTCGGCGGTTGTGTCGCAGTTTTTTCCGGTTGTTGCCGCGTGGTATTGGTAGTTTACGCTGGAGGGGGAGGGGTTAGTGGCTGGTTATCATTGGGGAGGAATAGGGGGTTTGTTGGATGGTGAGGTGGTAAGGGGGGAGAGGGAACGTACCCGTCAACAGCACCGGAGATAACACCACAAGTATTGGCCTCGCTTTGCGCCTTCATGAGGTTGGAAACGTAGGTCGCAATCGCATTCACGTTGAGTGCGACCATGGAGCCTGCGCCCAGAATGGCGATCTGCTCTTCGATGGTGAGGCGTTTGGCGAGGTCGTCGCTGGAGTGAGGTGTTAGCAGGAGATTGGAGGAATGGTGTGGAAAGAGACTTTTGCGTCGTACGTACCTAGACTGTGTCTCCTCGCTCAATGATGGCAGAGCCTCCCGCTCAGGGAGGGAGAGGGCCATGGCGTTGTAGCCGAGACAGAGGGCGGTTGCGGCGATGGTTGAGAAACGCATGATGGGTAGTGGATTGGGGATGTTGTATTGTAAGAGATGAAAGCACGGTAAAGTAGTTATGGTTGAGTGGTGAGGATGATGCGGTAGAACTGTGTGTCTTGCCCGATATATATACACTCTCACGATGAACCGTTCCGACTGATAAGTTGTCAAGAGTCGAGCACAGATTGACTTGCTGCACGCCTTGAGCCATGATGATCAAGTGCTTGCACGCCTGATGTCAACGGGTCTGGAGAGAAAAGCCTCGCGATACGACCGAAGTGTACTGGATAGAGGCAAGATGCTTGATTGGCAAGCAGGTAGACCGATGCTGTCTTCATCGCATCCCGTGGAAACCGCCGTACAGCCCTGTATGTGTAAGGCGCCCCTCTTGGATCAGCGTCTATACAATATCAATCATGGTGTTGCACTTCGCCGTCTCTTAGGCGTTCCCTCGTTAGCCTGTGCAGCGGTCCGATTAGAGACGTTGAACCCCATCTTTCTTCGGTGTTTCAGTAATCTCAGCCCCCGCAAAGCTCCCGCGCTCAAAAATAGCCGCTTTTAGTAGACTATTCGCGTCAGTATCGCTCAGGCGCCCCATGTTTAGTCGTCGCGCATAGCCGCACGAAGGCTGTGTACCTAAGGCGTACCGGATCGGTCCGTAAAACAACCCTACGTTTGCGCCGACCGACTCTCCGGATCTTGAAACCAAGACAGATCAAGATCGGCATAAGCTTTCGTAGGGCGGGCTTATTTCGACTGCGAAACTCGATCGTGTCTATGTTTTGTACATCAGGCACCCCGCGATTATCTATGTCGGTCCTTTGGCACAGCGTTGCGGCATGGATTCACGTCGCCGTTCATCGAAATTGGTCTCTCATTTTGTGATCAAGGCGGGCAGTGTATTTGGAGGCCTCATGAAGCTCAGGCCGACGAGGCAGAAAAGGTTGTCGCGGGACTTGGATGTTGACGAAGATGGGAGGTAGAGCGCAGGCGTGATGTAGGTTGTGTTCATTTGAAGATGTATATAAGTAATCGATGCGTCGAGATAGAGGTTATCATCCCACCACAACGATTCCTCTCAAGTCACAATACACAACCGAAATACCCCTTTTGCTATACATCACTCATTCACGATGCGTTTCCAGCTCGCCCACATCTTCTGCCTCCTCGGCGCTGCAGAGTCTCTCGCTATCGGTGCCCCCGGGAAAGAGTACGTCCTCACTCACCCATTCACACACATCATCATTGCAAACCTCTAACACAAAAGCTCCAGCTACGCCCTTCTCGACACCAGAGACATCGCCTCCCCCCTCTCCCCCCGCACCGACATCGAAGTCGCCGCCGGCTTCGTCAGCCAAGGCGCAACCGCCACCCTCGCCATCGTCTCCATCGCCAACTACCTCGCCGTCTACATCAAAGGCCAATCCGACGTCAACAGCTGCTCCGTGATCTCCGGTAACGTCGACGGCGCCGTGTGGCAGTACTACGCGACCACTTCGGGCCCGAAGTGCGACACGACGTCTGAGTCGAAGACGATTAGGAATGCGGTTGAGAGGGAGTTGAAGTGGATGCAGGAGAATGGGTATGATGCTGCTTGCTTTAAGATGGACCATGGGGGTACTTGGGAGGGACATCTCAAGATTGCGTTGAATGGGAAGCCGATTGCGAGTGACACGCAGTGCAATGCTGCGAAATTTGTTAATTTGTAGATCTGTGGCATAGTTGGGATGGGGGACAGAATAGGTGACATGGGGTCTTGTACGAGCGATCTCGTTCTAGGCGCATGACGCAGTGTCAGCAGGCTTCATTATATAGTGTCATGGTTACATTTACATTGCATGCTTCTTCGTCTATCTACCACCTTCTCTTACAAGTCTTCATCCTCATCAAACTCAAACACTCGCATAAGACCATCGTCTCCATGTTCGGTCCCCCGCTCCTCGATCTCTTCTGGTCCTCCCGCCGCGAATCCCTCCTCTCCTTCCTGTTCACCAATTTCTTCGCGCATATCCACAGGCCCCCTACCCTCGAAGTTCAGCGTGCCATCCATCTCATGCGTCGCTAGCACATAACCACCTTCCTCATCCACTCCTCCAGTGAGCACCTGTCCATCTCGTTCCCTTCTTCTCCTCTCTCTCCTTCTCTGCTCAGCCTGTCTTCTCCTTCGGTCCCTGTCTTCCTTCCCTTGGATCCACCTCCGCATCGGCCGAGGAAGCTCATTCGGCATGACTCCTGTCTTCTCCATGCCCCAGGCGGTGAAAGATAGGGCCGCGCGGTTGGTGGAGGAAAGAGTTGCTGCGCCGATACTCCACGATGCGCGGCCTAAGCCCGAGGATGCGATGGCGCTGGCGAAGGAGAGGGTCGCAGTGGAGACCTCGGACAGCGCGGCGCTGGTGTCGTGGAGGGCGGCAGGCCAGGTGCCGGGAAAGGGTGTGGCGGTCGGAAGGGAAGTGGTTTGGGGCGATGGGAGGTCTTCCCAGCTTGATGAAGAGGACGAAGAAGCGGATGCTGACTGGAAGGGGGTTTCGTCTTCGTCGGCACCGATTTGCGACTCAGTGGCGGTGCTGGTGCGGATGTTGGCCGGACGAGCTCGTGGCTCTGGCTCCGCTTGCGCCTCTTCAAAATCGCGCTGTTGTGAAGCGCTTAGTGCTGATAGCATGGGCGCATCTTCAAATCCGTCGTGAGCGCTGTAGTATTGTGATGTATGTGAGGAGGCCTCGCGTTGTTGGCGGCCTCTCGGAGCGCTATCGCCCTTTCCGGAAGGGTCGTTGCTGCCTACAGCCTTGCGAGGGCGCCCGATCTTGTCGACCATCTTGGATGTTGAGGTATACAATGAGTGCTGTGACTACTCTAAGTGGTGTAATATTACTATGAGGTTGCTGATGACAGTTGCGCGATAATGTACCAGCGGAACGCGAAGATGGTGCGTGGAGTGTACAGAGGAGGTGGGTGACTGCACTTCGTATCGTGGTGGACGAGGTGGTGGTGGTTGCCGTATGTGGTGAATGCGAGAACTTCCACACACAATTCAATCGGAATAGGGAAGTGCGAACGCCTGCGCCAACGTCACTGCCTTACGGTGATGGCGACCCTGCGAGAAGACGGAGAGGAGAGCTGGCGGGCGAACGAGCAGAATGCGCATCGCGAAAATGACTTCACATTTTTTCGTTCTGATCGCAGAACCATGGATACGTGACTAAAAAGCTGGTACAGGCTTTGAATATACGAGGCTGTGGTAGGTTAGTATACGGAAGATGCGCCAATAGCACGATGGACTGCGATAATCTCTCTGTAGGTGCATTATGTAGATGCAAAAGCATTGCGGCGGGTTTGCTACGTTGGTTGGGAGTTTGAGCACCAAACACGGTAGCATGGAAGTGAATGACACAGCACGTGACGCGCGCGTCGTCACTTAGCTCCAGGGCTGTCCCGCCATGCGCCGATAACGAGAACGTTCTCGCAATGAATTGTTCGAATACGCGATTTGGACTAGAATTGCGACACATTCATTGCTTTCGGTGTCGCCTGCGCCGAAATCGCGCTTGACATTGTGCTTGCGACCCAGGACCACATAGTGAATACCTGCGTCTAGGCAATCACAACACCAATTCGATATAAGACCGCGGTACCCCGCCCTTGACAAAACAACGCGACAGCTCAGACCATCAGTCTTTATATACCACCCGCTACCTGCACTCTGCGCATTATCACAGCCGCTCGCATTCTAAAGTCCACTTCCAACCACTACTCGTCGTCAATACTCAAATACTTCACACTCTTTCAAATCCACTCTAACGATGTCTTCCACTCCTCCCAACAACCAGCAGGCCGCGCCCAAGATGCGCCCCGTCACCGGTAAGCGCCTCCGCGCTCGCGCCTCTGTGCGTCTTTCCGTGTACTGACTTGTCGCACAGGAGCTTTCTTGCTCAAGCAGAGTCCTCATCATCTCTCGCATGACATCAAGGACATTCTCGAGAAGCATGGCGTCAAGCTCTCCCCCGGCTGTTCCCAAGAGCTCACCCGATACCTCAACGACAAGCTCGAGGCGTACTCCATCCCTTTCGACCCCAAACGTCCCAACCTCCAAGCGGATCTCGACAACAGTGCTCGCCTCCGCGACAGGAGGGCTCAGCTCAGGGACCAGGTCGCGACTTCGGAATCACCCGCGAAGACGCTTCATCGATCGAACCCCGACACCTTCTCGCGGTTCGGCAAGCCTCGCAACATCAACGAGTCTTTCATGGACGTTCCGTGGAACGAACCAGTCTCGCCATCCATGTTGCAACCGCCGATGCCCGTCAGCGTGAACTCGCTGCTTCAGGGCTGGCCTCTTAAAGAGAAGTCAGCCGCATCTCCGAAGACGCCAGTCAAGGTCGAAAAGGAGCAGTCTGTCCAGACCGAGATCCAGAACTCCGTCAAGTTCGCCAAAGAGCCCCCCGTCAAGGTCGAGATCGATCGACCCGTTGAGACTAAGATCAGATCGACCAACACCATGGAGCCGACCTCATTGAATCGAGGGCGCGCCGACCACTACCACGATGTCGCGACAGAAGAGCTTGCCGAGCGCGCACCCCTCGCTGTCACAAAGGACGACCTCGTCAAGGTAGAAGCTAGCGTTGGCAGCGACGTCCAGCGCCATCATCAGGTTCATCGCACCGTCAATCCCAAGCCTGCGCCTGCGCCCGCCATCAAATCCGAAAAGACCACGAACACGAGCGCGCGCACTCTCGACGAGTTCGAAGAGACGGATCCTGAGGCCGTCTCCTTTACTTCTGACAACCTCGGCGCTATCAAGAAGACTCGCCCTGTTGTCAAGCAAGCACCATCCCCTGCACCCGCCATCAAGGTTGAAGACGACACGTCCGGCTTCCAGAGCTCCGTCGGCTCTTCCAACTCTTCGGGCTTCCAGTCCTCGATTTCAGGCGTTAAGAGTGAGTTTCAGGAAACGCCTGACACTACGTACTTTGGTGAGTCGCAGCATACTCTGGGCCGGTCGCAGAGCCCTTTTAGCCAGACCCAAGGTTTCTCGAACTCTTTCTCCCGCAGCCGCTTCGGCAGTCAATCCTTCCTGAGCCCTCCTGGTTCAGCGACTTCACAGACGTCCGGACGAGTCGAGATCAATCCGCGTCGCTCTGCTCGACTATCGCAGGCTAAGACGACCGCTGCCGGCTCGTCAGCCCCGTCAGCTTCCGCCCCGTCAGCTTCTCCAGCTCCGTCTCCTACGCCATCTTCCGCCTCCTCTGTTGGTGTCAAGCGTCGTCGCAGCGCCAGCCTCGCAGACGAAGTGGAGCAAGTTGAGCGCCAAGGTCGCAACAAGAAGTTCGTGACCAAGGAAGTGGTTGCGAAACAGCGCGAGGCTCGCCACAATGAAGACGCAAAGGATCAAAAGCGCAGTAGCGCCCAGCGCCGTGCCTCGGTTCTTCGTCGTCGCCCGATTTAGAGAGCGCCATCGTCCAGGCTATCTTCACCAGTCGCTGGGCAGATCTCCCAAGGAATACACCAGACCAGCGGTGGTCAACATACCTACACCGCGAGTCCAACAACCAATCACTCACATGCATTGAAGTCCAAGAGGCTTCCATCGCTCACCATATCTTCACTGGGTCAGGACGACCTATTTTCCGACCGACAGCCAAAAGAGCTTTCCACGTCGATGACCGCGCCCAAGGCGCGCTTCCATGCAAGCTATCCCGACATCCACTCCGGCCGATCATGTCAGAGAACATCGACGGCCGTCATTCAACGTGGTCAAAAGTTCAGAGAGACCTCACCACCAAGCCGGCAAGGTGCAAGCTCAAAGAGCTCACCTCTACTACCCCATCGCCGCGTCCAGAGAGGCCCGCCCATCGGGATCATACCTACTGCATTGGCTCAGCTGAATCCGTCCAGAGAGACTTGACAGCTGACGACCGAGATGAGTGAAAGACCCATAGAGGCTTGAACCACCGGTCGAGATGAGCGCAAGGCCAAAGGTCTTGACGACTCATCGGCCATCCACTACCAAGATATTTGGTGGATACTAGCTGGAGATATTTGGAAGACAAAAGTGCTTCCATCACCCAGCTGCGATGAGA
This sequence comes from Alternaria metachromatica, assembly GCF_023757995.1. Taxonomy (NCBI): domain Eukaryota; kingdom Fungi; phylum Ascomycota; class Dothideomycetes; order Pleosporales; family Pleosporaceae; genus Alternaria; species Alternaria metachromatica. Next base: position 39,432 of record NW_026055545.1, read on the forward strand.
TCGAGGCCACAAAAGTGGCTTGGCTCATTTGCTACCCCCTCACCGACCCCTACGGTCGAGCGATCTTGAGTCGACTGGAATTTCACAGGACTCTCATCGTTGTCGCACTGAGCGCGAGTCTAGAAGGCTTGCCCTACAGTTCTTTCATCTCTCTTCTGAATCTGGCGCGATGTTTAGATGTTATGTTCTTCGCGATGGCTGGCCAGCTGTATACTCTAGTCTCCTCCATTTCTTTATTATTCCCTGTGTTACTGCGTTCGGTACAAACATGTCTTGTTGGTAATGTCATATTTGTATTCAAAAGTGATATCATAATAAAGCTTCAAAAGCCAGGCAGCTTACGTCGATGCAAATGTAATGTGGTGACTTCGGCTCTCCGCCCGCGTATCCCCACCTCCGCATGCAGGTCAGATTAAAGTTTAGCGCACCAATACGCGGTCAGTATCGCGACCGACTGCATGCACAACGGCTTTCCTCGACTATGGTGTTACGCCCTGATTGAAGTCGCACAGCATTGTTCCGTCTTACATTGCTTAAAGCGCATACCCCGCCGCTTTTATCTCAGCACAATGCAACTCCACTCCCGCCTCCTCACGGCCTTCGTCGCCCTCTTTAGCCTTGCTTCTTCCTTCACAATGTCCACATCAACGCCCAACTCCACCGATACATCACCAGTGACGCGCATAGCAACATTCCGCTTCCACCCTAACGTCACCGCGGAGCAAAAAGGCGATCGCGCATCTGCCTTTCTCGCGCTTTACGCTGAACATCCGGAATTACTGGTCGAAGGGCCAAAAGGAGGAAGACCGCTGAATACCCCATTGAACCTGACCAACGTGAAGAGGGAGAGTGTGTGGGACTTGGGATTCGTTGTAGTCTTCAAGGTATGGAATGGCAGGTGACGCGACCGCATCACGAGTGCTGACCATGAGTAGGATGAAGCCTCGAGACAGGTGTTCGATAAAGATCCGACGCACGATAAGCTGAAGGTATGTGACGTCTCTCTCGTTGTGAAGGAGTTGAAGCTGACCTCGCGGAAGAATGAGACGGACCCGCTGCTCGAGCAAGTGTTTGTGTATGATTTCGTCGCGCAGCCAAATCTGGGGTGGTAGTATAGCACTTGAATGCAAGAGTCGGTATTGTACGCCGTCGATCGGCCGGAGGTATAAATTGAAGCATCATAAAGCGTATGCGATAATGCGATCAAATGCTTTCATGCGCTGGTGATGGCGATGTGTGACGCTTCGAGGGCCTGCATGCGTCCGTTTGCTCTGACATATTGCCGTTCGCGGCGTTAGCGTATAATTCTGCCTCTAAGTAGACAAACCAAAACTTCTCCCGTACTCCCACTCACTGCGACCCACGCTGCCATTCGATAATCGCTCCCGATCATCTCCAAGATGGCGATGTCTCACCTCGAGCATCTGCTCGCCCTCTCCAACAACAGCGCGTTCGCTGATGCGCGCCTGAAGATCATCCAAGCTCTTAGCGATGAAGAGCTCAGTGCTTTGGTCAAACAGGGTTATCGCTGCAACACTCGCAAAGCACGAGAGATCTTGAGTGTCAACATGCTTGATCTGATCAGTGCAGGACAGAAAGCAACTTTGAAGTGGCCGGTCAGCAACAACAGTAAGAGCTCCAGAGCGGAGAAATGGGCAATCACTGACTAGAGGCCTCACAGATCTCCAGCAGCCCATGCACAGTGTGTTCCACAAAACCGACGTTGACGTGATCGATATACCCTCCACTCCCGGCGGTATACCCATCTTCGAGATCGGAACATTGGCATCGCGTGCTACTGGGCCTGAGGATTGGCAGCCTCTCAGCAATCTCGATGGTGAGGCCGGAGACATCATTTACGCGAGGTTCATGATAGACTTCGCCGTTGATGAATCCAAGAGGATGGCTTACGGGCGCATGACACACAACGTGGGGCATCATCTTTCCGAGGGCAAATGCGTCAACATACTCGTCAGGCAGGAGGGTTGTGGCCGATCCACTTTTGAGAAGGCTCGTGGTAACTTTCGGAGGGCTTGCGATACTTGTATTCGCACGAAACGCCTGTGCGTACAGATCGGAGTGATCGACTCAAGCGTAAAGCTCTGTGTTATGCCGCTACCCGAAGCGTACCGTGAAAGCAGGGCGCTGGATTCCATCGCTGCGTGGGTTATGGGAGGATAATAACGAAGCAGGCAGGCGGCAAGAAAGAGACTGAACTAGTATGCTGAAGTCTACTTTAGTCATAAAACGAGATATGGCAAGAGCCTAATGCGATACAGACTATGAGCCGTTTGCTTCGATCGCGCGGTCAAGTAGGGTGATCGGGGCTTTTCTCCTGAAGAGGGGTAAGACACAGGAGAGGTGGATTACACGTGTAGTTAACAATAAAGATGCTATCGGCTGCCCAATATAGCGGGGTGCCACAGGTATTAGCCTTACTAATAACCGCCCAAGCTCTATAGTGATGCGCGAGCTTGCCTTCGACGTCGTTGCTGAGAGACTGTGAGATACAAGACTGTGTGTGTGACGGACGCCGGGCATGGAGCGCATTCGCAAACCTTTGGTGTTCGTCGGTCCAAGCTTCAGACGATGCGCTAGTCGCTAGCTCGGCCGGGGATTGCCGCCCGGTGCCATCAACAAACATCCGGTGCCGGCTACTCACCTCGCACCACAGCAACACTAACGCGTGCGCATCTACACGATGACGAGCTCGTATCTGAAGGCGCTACTTAAGCTGTCCGGTGATGAAGCGTTCGCCGATGCGCGCATGAGGCTCATTGATGGCTTGAACTGGGAAGAGCTGGAAATCGTTGCCGTCGAAGGGATAACCGGATGTACCAACCGAAAGGTACGAGAGCGATTGGTCTGCGCGATGCTCAACATTCTCAAAGAGAATCCGAATATCGAGCCAATGACAGTTCCAAAGACTGGTAAACATGCAATTATGGACATATGAGGCGCCGGCTGATATGTATCACCACAGAATCTCTGGGGTTTGTCCCCATCGCACCTCGGATAGACGCGACACAAGTAAAAGCAGCAACCCCTTCGGTGGCCAAGCGAAAGCGCGCTATTCAGGACACAAATAGCGAGCGACAGGAACCTGCTAGTAAGGCATTCAAAAATGAACCGATTGGTGGCTCATCGTTGGACACCATCGACTTACGTGATGACGAGAACGATGACAAGAACGAGGACGATTACGAGAGTGACATGTGGGAAGCGGATAACGTCATACATCCATACGACTATCGCCCCGCGATACTTCCGACAGTCATTGATCTAGAAGATCCTGTTAAAGATGAGGAAGAAAACAATACAGTAGCGTCACAAGTGGTGCTGTACGCGGACCAAAATCCTGCGACGGACGTGAACTTCATTACATTTCCCGCAGCCTCCGCAACCGATACAGATCACAGACTCAGGATAGGCGTATGGGCTCCAAACAGCTTCGGAGGTGGCGCCTGGCTACCTCTTCATGACCTATCACCCGGGGACGGTAGGGTTATCCACGCAATATTCAATCGAGTCTACATGTCGCATCCTAAAATATCGACAATGTATCGGTCAATAGTGAGGGATACAGAACGCTTCATGCAGAGGGGAATGTGCGTCTGCCACTGGCTGTACAGCGGCACAGGCGCATCAAAGTACACTTCAGCCGAAGGAGACAAGGACAGGGCTTGTGACCATTGCAATGGCCGGATGCGTCTATGTGTCAGAGTCATTCTGGACACCATGGGCCCCAAGCTGTGCATATTTCCATTGCACGATAAGTTTCGCGCAGGCCAGACTTCGATCTCCCTCGGCGCATATGTCAGACTCAACGGAGTCCTCTTCAAATTTGGGGAGAAATATTCACGTGGAACATGGGGTATCTCGAGCTTCTCTATCTCCCAATGAGTAGTCAAATGCGGCACATCAAGCGTCTCACAATGCATATCGAAGAGCGAGAGAGAAGAGCAGCGCGGTAGACATGAGCCACATCGGGAAGATCTACAGGCAGCTACGAAATGTTCATCCAGCGTTCATGCCGAAGCAACCACCCACCATGAGCTTCCGAACACACCATCCAATTTTCATCGACGAATCAACCTTCACCTCCTCTATTGTCTCGGCAATGCCCCCACGAAGTCTCACAATCCAAGCTGTGGAAGACTAAGGCTCGCCAAGAAGATTGAGAGTATCGTTCAGACTTTTGCCAGAGAAGATACCAAAGTCTTGCTCGCACACCGCCCCTTCTTCCGGCATAGTCCCGTTCACGAAATACGCAGCGGTTGCGGTAATGGCACAGGTCCCGGGGCTGTACATAACCGTGTGCTACCAATGCCGTTAGCGATGTTCTCTCCCGAATACATTACACCCGTCCATGAAGCCAAGAAATGCTCTTCAACTTACCCCGAGACCATTGTGCTGAAGCACAACACTTCCTTCGAGCGTCTTGTTCGCCGCATAAGCCCCGGAGATCGGAGTGCGGACGTCATATGGCGAACCGATGAGCAACACGGGGTTCTTCGTCTTCGCCTTGAAGTCACCCTCGTATCGTTCTTTCGCCTTAACCTTCCATAGCGAGCACATAACATACGCGCCGATAATGTAATCGCTGTTCCAATCGCTCGAACTCGTTATGTGCTGGACACGGTCTTCAATATCGAAGAGCTCATCAGCACGGAACATGGCGTCGGAGCAACGGATGAGCTGCGTGTTGTCTGCATTGATCGCTGCATCCTGCATAATGAAGGAGCGGTTGAGCAGATACTGGGTGTGGTTGTATTCTGGAGTATCACGGATCATGATGCTGTTGAGATAACCAGCCAAGTAAGAACCGGACGCCAGACCCATGCGCAGAGCAGTGTCACTAGCTTCGGCGATCTTTTCGTACGTAACGATATCCGTTGTGACGTTCGGGCCCATGACGATTGGCTCGCGCTTGGCTCTTTCGGTGAGACTTTGGATTTGTTCGTACAATGCGGAGGAGGAGAGATTAGGGCGAAAGAGGGAACAGGGGGGGCCAGCATCGATGCACTGTTCGGTAAACTGTCCCAAGGCAACTGGCGCGGATTTAGCTGGACCGGTCTCCCTGATCCTCGGTTAGCCCGTCTCGCAGTCATCTGGAGGAAGCTACGTACCATCCTTGCTGATACTCGAGCGGGTTGAGAACACCATCAAGCATCATTCGCTCGATCCTGTCTGGGAACATAGCAGCTAGCACCTGACCGAGATACGTGCCATAGGATATTCCTGGCGTCGGTTAGTCAATAACCGCATATAGTGCTACTCATCTTCGACTCACCCCAGTACCGGAGAAGACCATCCTCGCCTTCCACAGTCAGAGCATCAACAATCTTCATGAAGTCTCTGGCAACGAAAGCCGTGCTCATCAATGATCCATTCACTGCTTCGTTCTGAGAACATCGTGCTGCGTATTGCTTGGCGTAAGACCAGACGGCGCCCAACGCTACATCGGACGAGTTGGTCCTCGTCGGTGTCCGCAATGTTGCGACCATCCGTTCCATTTCGTCATTGTAGCAATTTACAGGCAACGTCGTGCCAGTACCTCTGGGGTCGGGGCCGATAATATCGTATTGCTCGCCTGTCATGCTGCGCGAGAAGAGTTGTTAGCTTGTGATTGCAGCGCTTACATGACACGGAGCAACTTACGCAAGGACATAACTAGCTTGTTGCAAAAGCCAGTCGGTTGCGGGCAAACCCGGTCCGCCCCAATTTGTCAACACACTGCCTAGCTTGGGCTCTTTCGTCGCTTTGACTTTTAGGATGTTGAGCGTGAGTGTGTTGTTCTTCGACTGGGGCAGCGTATAATCGAGGGGTACATCCAACTTTCCGAGATAGGTGTCGGGTCTGCCCAGAACGGTGGACGCATCTGTCCAGTTGATAGCGACCTTTTCGGCATTCTCAGGATATTTGGTGTATCCAGAAGATGCTTGTGACGCCGTCGCAGCGATGTTCAAGCACGCGTGGAACGCTAGGTAGAAAGTCGTTTTTGGAAACATCTCAGTCCGGTGGTTGCGACAGCTATTGGTGGTGTCCAGCGTCCCCTTGAGAATTCATCGCAATATATATACATTTCATCAATCCTGATATGTTTCCTGGTCAGCCTTGCAGGCGTGATAGAAGACGATGAGGCGTCTTTCGCGCAGTGCTAGTCGTGGGGGCCGCATCGGAACCAAGTCCTCTTCATTTTCAGACGTGATCCACGAAGCCAAAATGCCATCGAACCTATGAGCACTACTAGCAGTGGGAACTGTCAGGCGCCAATAGCCAGCATGAACGAATATAGAGCGCAGACGTGGCTAATTTGATTCGCGTATACGAAATGAGCCCTATGCTGCGCAACTATACTGAGACGGGCTGCAAGATGGCCAAGTTTTCTTCCTGGTCGATGCTCATCTTTGGATGTGTGGCTGCTTGGGAATGGCCTTGGAGGTGCACAAAGGCCGCCCGTCATAAGCGCTAACCCTATTGGGAAGTCAAAAGGGCCAAGACAAACATCCACGAATTAGGAGAAGCAATGGCGGCGATGGCTCAGCGGGTTGGCATTGGCCATAAGCATTTATCACCTTAATCCCTTGTATGTAGTCAGCTTAGCTCGCTACTTTACTGCCGAATCAAGACAAGTGCGGATGCACTTCGGCGTCTCGGTAATCCATTGAATGAGAATATCCCGGTGATGGGAAGCGCTGGAGTATGCAATGATCGAAGATGGATTTGAACTATGTTGAGAGCTTGCCTAATCAGTCAATAAACCATGCTTCAGTCGACCGATGCAAAGACTTCAAGATCGCATCGATTCGTCAGGAGGATTAGCAGACACCCGCTGGTACAAGGGTTGTGAACCTGCGAGACAATAACATTAGTGTATCACTCTGGAGGCACCGGGATGAGATACTTACGGCTCATTAAAGCACTCATTCCAACCAGGTTTCTTCCGCCTCCAATATCGTCGGAGCACTTCTCGCGCCTTCAAAGGACTGTTACTGCCAAGAAGGCGGGCATGATCCTCCAAGTGCCGTTCAATCCAGATCTGAGTGCTTTGCTGGACGTGATAGCCTGCTTCCACGCCAAGCACACATAGTGGGAATGTCGATATCTTCTTGAGTTGTTTTAGTCGCGTAGCAGCCTTCAGATCGTTAAGTAGGCGATCGCGGTGTCGCATTCGCATGATATCCATGCCTGTGGTGCTGGGGAGAATCTCAACAGCTTGCAACGACATTATGCAGTACAGTGCGATTGCAGACTGCCAGATCGATGCGATCAGCTGCCAGTCATCTTCTTGATCTCTGGACTGCGCCCATTCTCTTGGGCCGTAGGATTCGACACGGGAAAGAATGCTTCGTGCATCTTGAGCGTGCTGATGCGATTCCACGATGGGCGTGAGGCTGAGCTCTTGACGGAGGCGGTTGATGCGAATGATCTCGATGAAGAGTGTTGACGGACACAGTGTGTAAGGAAGTATGAGGCTGTACACTTTCTCCACTTCCTGAATGTGCTGTTCGAGTGGCTCAGTGATACTGATCTGATGTGTTGCTGGACCAAGACTGTTCGAAAAGGTTACGATGCTAAATGGTGTCAGCCACATTCGTTGCAATCGTCGAGTTATACCAACAGTACGAATATCACCAGCGCTGATGTCATGTGAGGTACTGTGCGTCGTAGTGATGCAAAGCCACCACGCATATCTATCAGTCGCTTCATACCATCTGCATGCGACCTCCAGTCGACATCTGTAGAGCTATGTACCTTAGAGAACAATCAGCCTTTTGAACCCGCACGTGTCATATTCTTCAGAGTATACCTCCATTGCCAGAAACATAAGAATGCTGGCGATTGTCTGATCACTACTGCGCGTTTCCTTCCTCGCGACATTCTCGTTGAGAGCGCGTATAGCAAGGCCTCGGTAATGGTATATCTTGAGTCGGTGGTCTGAAACGATCGCACGGTCCTTACCTAAAGGCAACGAGGTCAAGTGGTAGTTGAGGCTCAGGCAGACAGTAGTGTAGTGCATTGGCGGAGCAAGTACATGCAAAGCCCACACTGGGAAGTGCACCACTGCTGGATTGGGTGCTAGGCAGTCCGTCTCTTGGATATCCGGATAAATCCTAGTGTTAACTATCGGAATTAGTATAGGTATGCTTCTCGTTGGAGTGTGCGTACATACAGTAGTTGACAGCTTGTACCACGTCGTGTGTCTCATCGGACAAGAAATCGTACGATGGAAGTCTGTTCATCTCCATGATCTGCAGCAGTCTCTGTATCTTCGCCAGAGGCCTTTGATTCGACTGCAGAAGTAGTGCGGCTTCCCAATGCTGGCCCCTTTCAACCACTTCCTTGATCTGGTCTTTGTTGCCAATGCACATGATGCGTTCGCCCACCCCACAGCCCGCTCCGGCCTTTGCAGTTGTTAGCTCAATGGGGTCTACCTGCTTCTCGATATCGAGGTCGCGCCACCATGCTGGCTTGTCTTCTTCCACCAATAAGTTGGCAAGTTGGCTCTTCGACAATTCGATCGCCTCTGGGGTAAGCTGAAGCTCTTCGGAGACCAGCCCCGAGCGCCCTCCCTGTCCGAGGAGCTCTGGTAGACTTGCGTCTCTGGATTCCCCGGGATCCGCAACTGGCCCATTTGGGATGGCGGGTGCGAGTCTCGCGGAGTTTGCCGTTCTGATGGCGGATGTTGGTGGCCGGCATTCCTTGCTCTTCTTCTTCGGACGAATCGTCACGTGCCCTGGTTCCACCCATTGCAACGGCTTCTGGTCGTTATATCCTGGGCATTCCTTACCCGTCTTGGCACATTTCCTGCATAGCGGCAGGGTGCGATCGCACACCAGGCGTCGTTTGAAGCACTCCCAACATTGACGGGCCGCGACACTATCGCCGGTTCTAGTGTCCGGCATGACGTCATTCACAGGCAGCGGATGCGTGTATCGCGCGATATGATCTCGAATCAACTCGATTATGATCCAGTAGAGGTCTGAACGGTCGATGCGAACACTTCGACATCTTGAAAGTCGTATGTCAGCGCTCGATGCGAGCGGGGCTGGCGGCAGTATCAGCAGCCAGATGCTTGGCCATGTTCCTGCCCAAATGCGGACGAGCTAAGCGACATCTCCCGAACAGCCACCCAGCCTTGTCCACCTGCGCCGCAACCATCCTTGATGCGCATGATCTCGCTTCTTCAACTTTTTCTCTTTGCTTTTAGCATCAGCATAGCGTAGGGCTTCACGGTATAGCCGACGATGTTTGATAATGGGCTTCACCATCCGAGATTTCACAAGCGTCTGTTTCCTGGCTTGATTGAACAGCCCTACCCAGATACTCACATCCGTCGCAATCTCCCCCAATCATATAGATTTGTGATGCCGGATCATCGTGACCGTCAAGGCCCATGGATGATACTGTGGGCTTTCCAGTACTTGTTGCACTCGCCGAGGTCGCTATGGGCTCAACTTGGGCGACCCGCAATTTGTAACCGCGGGTTATAGCAGTCTTCCCATGGGGCTCGTGAGCGATGAACCACAATTACAATCACACATAAAACTCTGCGCCGCCAGCTTCGCTGCAAGTCTACTTTACATAAACCCATTGCGACTCCTAATTACACCTTCTAACCCCTAACAAACCCAGACACGCAATATCACCAAAGCTCAACGTCGAAATGACAAAGTCCTACTTCAGTGCGCTGCTGGCTCTATCCGGCGAACCAGCTTTCGATAATGCTCGTTCGTTACTTATCCAACAGCTCAACGGAGAAGAGTTATCCCATGTCATTGAAGAAGCATCGGTTAGCTGTGCCGACCAGCAATCACGAGAGGCTCTGGCTGTCGCAATTCTTGACCACGTCGCCAAGCAACGCTCAGCAAGCGCTACATCACAAAGTGCGTCTTTCAGTGGGCTGCAAACTTGGAATCAGTGCACTAATGTATCTTAGGTTCTCTCCACACTCGATCTGTTGAAGCTTCGCACACACCGCCAGTGCAGGATGCGAATATAGACGACTTAGCGCTCGACAGCACGCAGCGAAAAGGAAAAGCAGAAAGCCGTCCGGATACAGATAAAGACCAACGCAAGCATTCGAATAAGACAGCCCGTAAACCACAAGTAGAAAGTCCCCTGATCGTTCGACCCTCTGGGATGTACGAAGAAGATGACGACCAATTCCTTTACAACGTATGTGTATCTACGCCGAATCCGTCTGGAGAACTCGGCTGGCAGCCACTTATACTCTACAAGTCTGCGTGGGCTCAGACGCTGCATGCCAAAATCATGCAAGATTACGGTCATCTAGATCTAGAGGATCTGGAATTACGGCTCCAGCAAAGAGAGGGCTGGTTTCCGTGGGGTGAGTGCGTCAATCACGTTATGGGAGAGGCTTCACACGTCCATAATATGAACCTATACAGAGGGGCAGCATGCCTTGACTGCGTACGAAGCAGACGCCTTTGTCTAAAGCTCGTAAAGGGGTCGCTATGCGTTCTGCGTCTACCGGAAGAAGATAGAAAAGGTCAACTCCTGCGTTCTATGGGCTCATTCATCATCGGAGCCTAGTAGAGTCACTAGACCAGTCCCTTCGACTCGACTTCTTATGTCATCGAAGCTGATGCGCCTGGTGGAACTTAACGTATGCGAGGGCGTTGACTATGGAGTAGCTAGAAGATCAGAGAAGGAGGACCCAAAAGCAGTTGCGGCGTATGACCAGAAGAGCAGGAAGGTAGCTCGATGTGGTGTCAAGCTTGAAACGGTACATGGGATGCCAATACTGCTCAAGTGATGAAGATAAGCCGTTTTGAAGGCATAACACTATATTCTCATCAGAAATCTTTAGCTAAATACCAATGCCCTAATGCTCTCAAGATTGGCCAAGAGTCTTGTGTCGTGCATGTCACGTGCTCACGCGCCCGCTTAGTCCCAGTGTGGTTGCATGGCGGTTACACAGCGTTCGGACAAACATTTCGCAAAACAAAGATCAACACTAACAGCTTCTGCTGTTCCACATAGTCGCAGCTGTGGTGGCTTTGGAAGCTGATGACGCCAATTATCTTCCACTAATACCTTCGCTGGGTCATCATTCGTTGCCTGTCTACCCACGACACATCGCAGGAAACACGCTGGCGTCGCGCTGTGTCGCAAACAACAACACAATAGGGCTCTTTCTTCCATTACCACCCAGCATGTCATACTACGATAGCGATCTCAAAGCCGTACTCGCGCGGTTTCACAGCCAACCAGACACCGATACGCGCAAGGACATACTCAAGAAACTCAGCGATAACCAGCTGTCGCGTGTAGTCATCCAAGGCGTGAAATGCGAGTTCGAAAGAGAAGGATTGGAGGAAATCGCGCTAGCCATTCTGGGTGTCATATCAAGGGATTCGCGCTCGAAGCTTGCGCATGATGTACATGAAGGGAATGGAGTCGCGGTGAAGCACGAAGAAGCCATTGGGGAGTGTGAGGTCGTGATCAAGATGGAAGAGCTAGACGACGTAAATGGGATCGTGATGATCAAATCAGAGCGTAAGATCATGTTATTCTCTCCAGACTACCGTAACCTTTACTAATGTAGGCCTTGAAGTAGATGACAGCGCGCTTGCTCAAACCCCGGGCTCGTCAATGATAGCATCTGTGTCCACCAATTCCAATCCCAAACGAGGCCGAGAAGCGCAAAAACGCCCCGATACTATAAAGGAACAGCCAACGCGCGCAGGAGGAAGTCCACCAGTATCCAGGGGTTTTGTGCCCAGAGGCCACCCTCATGGTCCCGGTCAGATCGCCTACTGGGAGAGGACGCGCAATAGAGGTGCTGCGCGAGGTTCAAGGCACGAATTCTACCCTCATGGTTATGGTCAGGCTGCCTACTTAGAGAGGAGTAGCATTAGATATGCTGCTCAGGCCCGCCGTCTCTTCCCAGAAAGACCTCGCTGGCGTGTATGAAGCTGCTATCCGGCCGTTGATAAAGGATTTTGGCAACCAGACCGCGAGAATCAAGTCAAATACGAGAGGCTCGACATCAAGGGGCTTGATCCCCAGGTTGCATAGCTAGTGGGGGAGGAACGGATACGTAGCTTACGATGAGTTCGTTGATGAATATCGGTCTTACACCGTGTTTTGATTCTTCTTACCTGATTCAATGGAGTTAATTTCTCTTAGACGGATGTGCGTCACTTCGTCCGTTTGCACTTTCCCAATCCAAGCGTTTTCACAGCTAGCGCCGTTGCGCCGCGCCGCGTAGTCAACAACAACACCGCTCTTTCTCTCCCCCACCTTCCACTCTACGTCGCCCTCCCTTCAGCATTGCTCGCCATGGCGACCATCGACGCCTACCTCAAGGCTTTGCTCACGCTTTCCGGAAACGAGCAGCTCGCCACCGCCCGCCAAAACCTCCTCCAAGGCCTCACCGATGACAACCTTTTGGAACTACTGAAGAAAGCCGCGAAAAGAGAATTCGCGCGCGGCGGCCTGGAAGAGATTATCTCAGTCATCTTGGACGTTATCGCTAGGGATCCGGCTTCGGTCAACGATGACGGCACCAGTGTGTCTCACGCGACAGCTAGCCTTAGCATGGAGCAAGTGCAAGAAAACGATATTCAGCAGCAATGTGAGTAGCCCGAAACATATTTGTAGCATCCAACTGACCATGAACAAGCTCTCAGCGAGATCACGGTGATCAACGATCAGCCAGCATTAAGCGGACCAGCCATGTCGGTAGCAAGCAAGCGAGCGCCTCCACCGTCTCCCGGCGCTGTTATCAGCAAACGTTCCAGACTCAATACGCCTCCTGTAGTCGCCACTCAGGCTACTGCCCCCGCCAGAAATGTGAGCCTTCGAGACTATGAGACGGAGCAGATCATCGACAACAAGATCGTTCCGCCTATCGAAATCGTTGCGTACGAAGTAGATTACGCTGGGTATGAGGACTTCAACCTGACCACCCTATTGGGCTCAAAGTTTGATGAAGATTACCTCTCTACAGATCTCCATGTATCAGAATGGGGTAAGCTACTAAGACTGTGCGAAGAAGGAGTCGCCACCGGATGCTGTGTCAATGAAACTATCATTTGGAGAGCACAGAAGCCTGGTAGACGAAGCGGAAACATCGACGAGGCCTGCAATTACTGCATTAATACGAATCGCTTGTGCGCTCGGCTGGAGCAAGCGGATGGAAAGATCGCGCTTGTCTTTTGCCCCTTACCTCAGGAATCTCGCCGTGGGGCAACGCTAGACTCGCTGGACTATTGGGTGCGCGAGCGAGAACTACCGGGAGAACTCGGGTGGGAACTCTAGACGGATAATTTGTCATACGGGCACGAGGGAATTGATCAAAGGGAAGTCATACACGAAGAAGATGATGGTTTCCAGGTGTTGACGTATACAAAGACTTCCACATTGTAGTTCGAAGACGGAAGAGTCGACGTAGTCTTCTGAGATACATCTTGGTCGACGGCTGTGCAAATACAATCCTTGATCAACACGTTTCTTCGTATATCGAGCAGTTGAGAAGAGTGAGTGAACAACGCAGCAGCATCTCATACCTTTCCGTCACCGTAAAGAACGTGATCATACGGAAAGCCTTATATCAAGATCAATGACGAAGTAAAGGTACCCCGTCTTCGCGTCTCTCACCTGCTATTCTGACGCGTATCCCCACCCTGTCTTTATATACCGCCCTCCATCCATTCGCTCTTCATCATCCCTTCCTCCTCTTCCTCTACACTTCTTCCCAAGAACCCATTCTCGCTGATCACACCATCATGTCAACCGCCAAAGGCTACCACGATGCGCTCCTAGCCCTCTCAGGCAATCCCGTCTTTACCGGCGCACGAAACAATCTTCTCGCGAGCATCAGCGACAACGAACTGCTCGACGTCATCACCCACGGTCTCAACACTGGTTCTCCTCGAGAAACTCTCAACGCCATCGCGACACGACTACTTGATGGGCTTGCAAAGGCTCGAAAGGCCGACGACGCAGCAGCACCGGTAGAGGGCAAACATGGCAGTGATGACGGTGGTGATGATGATGACAGCGGCGGTGGTGGTGGCCGCAAGAGTGGTCGAGGTGCTAAACCTAGAAAGAAGACAGACGAAGGTAAGTCAAATCTTATTATGAAGACGATAACTAACATTTTGAAAGAAGGAACACCTAGAAGAAAACGTGGACCGCCCAAATCAGCTCAGACCCCAGCATCGCAAGGAACTCAATCATCAAATACAAACAAGAAGAGAACGGGAGACTGCCTCATGCAAGATGGGAAGAAGAGAAGGGACGCAAGTCCAGAGCCGATGGACGATGAAGAAGATTTTTTCAAGGCAGAGGGTGCGGAAGAGCAGGAAGTAGCGAAGGTGCCCGCAAAGAAGGTTGTGAAGAAATCTTCCACCGAAGCTCCGGCGACCAACAGCAATACCACGGCATCTTCTAGTACCGCCGCCACAACCGACACTGACACAGTCACAAGCTCCGAAGACGATGTCATGTGGAAAGAGATCCAGAAGCTCTCCGTAATCAGGGATCTGCAACTCGTCGACGGCAACGACAGCAGTGACAAGGAAAAGAACGGCGATGGGAATGAAACAGATACCAGAGTCCCGGCCTCACGTATTACCAAGACTACCCGGATCCCCGATGTCGAAGTCCGCTTCAAAGTGCCTAAAATGCCACTCAAAACGCTGCATCTCTTCCCACTCTCATTTGTCAAGGAGTTCGTTCGCAAATTCAACAAAGACTACCTCATGGGCGAAAAGAACAGGACCACTTTGCGCAAGGCGATCGACGGAAAGCTTTATAATGGCCGTTGTATACGTTGCATCGTGCATCCGCAAGATGCTCTAGGGTGTCGCAATCCGGTTCGCGATCCCGGTTGGATTTGGTATTGGAATACTGGTTGCTATGGTTGTCTCGTGGGGGCAAAACTTTGTGTCATGTTCGATAGCTGGGCTGGTCACACTCCGGTTGAACCCAAAACTATCGTGGTGACGGTATATCCGATTAAATCCACTTTCAACGACAGAGAAGATTGGCGGTCTATGGGCTTCTGGGTAGGAGCTTGAGGTCGTCGAAAGGGCCATCTATGATGAATAACGTCAGCGAGTACTTGAGGGCTAATCTGGTGTATGTGGCGAGTGCGTCTCTTCGTTGCGTGTCGGAGACAAGCCGATGTGGTTTCAGGATCGGAAGACAGCGGCTGCTGAGAAAAGTATGGTCATTCTTCGGGCGGTTTCTATTGCGTTCCATCTTTGCGCGACTTCCATCACCCCTCCCCCAAAAGCGAATAAGCGTTACCAACCTGTGGCTTAGCCTGCATCCTCTGCTCAGCCTTCTTCTTCTTCCTCTCCCCTTCCCTCATCTGCCTCTTCTTCTTCTTGTTCGACACCTGCTCGCTTGGCACTTCCACACCAGCAGATCTATATATCTCTTCAATCAATTCCTTCAACTTGTCGTGTTCAGCCAGAATGCGCTTTGCCTGCCCCGGCACACCCATGACCTCCGGTATCGAGGGGAAGTCGGACATGTGATTGGCGATCTTGGACATGATTCCGCGCAGCTGGGCCTGTTCGACATCTTGTCGATCATTGACGTCTACTATGAAGTCGGGCACCATTGTTGCTTCCCCGACCTTGATCATCTGGAGTAGCATGCGCAATGAGTAGAGAGCGGCATGTAATCGCGCCGTGAGGTGTACGAATGCCCAGCTGTTATCAAAATCGCAGTTCAACACTCGTTGGACGAGGGCGATCGGAGGCGGGGTGTTCAATTCGTTGAGGACTAGACTGATACCGTAAAGCGGCCATAGGAGTTCGGAGGTGATGGACTTTGCATCACGCCATTCTTTCAAGCCGCGCATCTGTCGCTCCAGGTCCTCGATGGGGGTTTGGTCGAAGCAGGGGGGGTATATGGAAATTTCCTGGGCGGAGATACCTTGTGCTTTTCTTCTGTACTCTTTTACTACCATTTGCGAATCTTTTGCGGCTATAGTGTATGCCAGCCTACGTATCTCGCGCCCTACGTTCCAAGCTGATGCTTGATTGGGCTCTTCAATGAGTAAGGGCATGTATACGTGCGGGAATTCTATTCTGTCGAAGGCTTGGAACATGAATTCGGATAGCCGTACGTCAATCCTAGGTATCTCTTTGAAGTTTGAATCACCTGAGTGAACTATAGTTGGATCCTCCGCGTCGTATCGGCTGGCGAATTCAAGGTATCGCCTGGACCCCTGGTCTACGCTCCGGGCTTGATGAGCTAGAAGCTTCGCACTATCTTGCGGGTTCTCGATAAGGGTATATGCGAATGTCACTAGGCTTGTTACTTGTAATTGCTTTCGGATCTCGGTCGGTGAATACGCGTTGATGCCGGTGGATACGTCTGCATCGTGAAGGAATACTATCAGCGTATCTGCCGAGTAGTTGTATAGTACGAGATCCGTATCGCTTGTGAAGATGATGGATTGCACATGTAGTTTGGCGTGTAGCGCGCAGTAGTCGTCGGCTTCGCCAGGTACTGCCTTGGTCTTTGAGGCAAAGGGCGAATCTAGTAACGCTTCTTGCAGTGCAGGCGCAAGAAAGGCGTATGAGATGGAGCCTAGGTATGTGGGTACAGGGCAGGAAACGGTAGCATAGTTGTTGCGAAATTGCTGCACTTTTTTGTTGTTCGCCTCGGTCCTGGATATCCTCTCGGCTCGCTTTGACGTGGGCAAGGCTCCATCGAAGTAGATGGCAGTCCTGAGAACGTGCGATCAGCAGTGAACGGCATAAGCTCACATCAGCACTCGCATAACGTGCATAGAACGGTCACGGTCAAGTGCAATCAAGCAACTTTCCCATCTCGACTCCGCGATAAGTGAAGTTTTCGCGACCCCTGCAGCAATGGCGGTGAAGTGAAGAACATATGTGCGCACCTTATTGGCTTGCCGTGGTGGTTCCGTGGCCGGGCGCTGAAAAGCAACTGTAGTTTACTCACACCTTGATGTTGCTATTCTCCAACGAGGTCAGCCAGCGGAGTGCTTCAGCGACGATGTCTGCATAAGACGGGATTCGTGTGGCGCTAGCGGCTGAAGCGAGGGCCAATTTGTGAGCGTGGTACGCGAGCGCAGGGCCGTCTATCACGGCGGAGTAGCCGTCTAGCTGCTCGGAAGAAAGTCGCGTCGCATAGGGTTCGAGGCGCCTAGCGAGGCCTTGGATGCCCATTTTGACCAGGTGGTTGAGGGTGTTGGGAGAGAAGGTGTGTTCTAGTCGAGACGGAAGGAACGAGGGTATGCACACGGCCAGGGTACCCCCGCAAAGGATCTGGGGCGAAGCGAGGCGGGGAGTGGTCAGTCAGGAGTGTTGTGCAGTGTCTCGGCCTCAGATGCAGGGCTAGTGCATGGGCGCAGCGAGTGTTGGGACGTTGACGAGAAAAAGTCGTCGATGATAGCCAGCGTGGCGTTGGTCTTTCCGCTGACGAGCTAGCGCCGGCGTCATCCCGCGTGGTGGGGGAAGCTGGGCCCCTCACCAGCTCAAAAGTTGCCAGCTGCCACATCGCCCGACTCTTCAATTGCTTCATCTTTCTCTCACAAAGCTCGAAGAACATACACAGTCAATATGAGCGTCCGAACCGTTGAATTGAAGCCTTTCCAGGACCAGAAGCCCGGAACGTAAGTTGACTATACCCAAAAGAGCTGAGAGGTCTGATGAAGCTATGGCGTTGAGGGATGATAGCTGACATTCATTGCTGCAGTTCTGGTCTCCGCAAGAAGGTCAAGGTCTTCCAACAGGAGCACTACTCCGAGTCCTTCGTTGCTAGCATCCTGCAATCCATCCCAGAAGGCGTAGAGGGCGCGTTCCTCGTCGTTGGTGGTGATGGCCGTTACTGGAACCCCGAGGTCACCCAGACCATCGCCAAGATGAGCGCTGCCTATGGTGTCAAGAAGCTTCTCATCGGCCAGAATGGCATCATGAGCACACCCGCCGCCAGTCACATCATCCGGATACGCAAGGCGACGGGTGGTATCCTCCTCACCGCCAGCCACAACCCCGGTGGTAAGTCCTCCGCTACGCATACACTCGTCCCATCTAACACATCCAGGCCCTGACGAGGACTTTGGTATGAAGTACAACCTGGCCAACGGTGCCCCGGCTCCCGAGAGCGTCACCAACAAGATCTACGAAACCTCCAAGACCCTCAGCTCGTACAAGATCACCGACATCCCCGACATCGACCTCAGCACCATCGGTACACAAAAGTACGGAAGCCTCGAGGTTGAGATCGTACACTCCACCGAAGACTACCTCAAGATGCTCAAGGACATCTTCGACTTTGACCTCATCAAGTCGTTCCTCAAGGAGCACTCCGACTTCAAGGTCCTCTTCGATGGCCTCAGCGGTGTTACTGGTTCATACGGTGTCGACATCTTCGAGAAGGAGCTCGGCATCCCCAACAGCACACAAAACTGCATCCCCAAGCCCGACTTCGGCGGCCACCACCCCGACCCCAACCTTGTCTACGCCAAGTCGCTGGTCGACGCCGTTGACAAGAACGGAATCCAATTCGGTGCTGCCAGCGACGGCGACGGTGACCGAAACATGATCTACGGCGCAAACTCTTTCGTCTCGCCCGGCGACAGCTTAGCCATCATCGCACACCACGCCGAGCTCATCCCATACTTCAAGAAGCAGGGCATCTACGGTCTTGCCCGTAGTATGCCAACCTCTGGCGCCATTGACCTTGTCGCCAAGAAGAAGGGCGTCGAGTGCTACGAGGTGCCCACCGGCTGGAAGTTCTTCTGCGGTCTCTTCGACTCTGACAAGATGAACATCTGCGGTGAGGAGAGTTTCGGAACTGGCAGCAACCACATCCGTGAGAAGGACGGTCTGTGGGCTGTTGTCGCATGGTTGAACATCTTGGCTGGTGTCGGACAGCAGACTGGAACCACACCCAGTATTGCGTCGATCCAAAAGGACTTTTGGACAACGTACGGCCGCACATTCTTCACCCGCTACGACTACGAGGGCTGCGAGACCGAGGGCGCCAACAAGGTCACCGCCCACATGAAGGAGCTCATCACCACCAAGAAGGACGACTTCATCGGCTCCACCGTCGCTGGCCGCAAGGTGCTCGAGGCCGACGACTTCTCCTACACCGACCTCGACGGCAGCGTCAGCAAGAACCAGGGTATTTTTGTCAAGTTCGACGACGGTAGCCGCATCGTTGTTCGTCTGTCCGGCACAGGCAGCAGCGGCGCCACCATCCGTCTTTACATCGAGAAGCACACCAGCGACGAGTCGACATACGACATGGACGCGCAGGACTACCTCAAGGACAACGTCAAGCTCGCGACGGACCTGCTCAAGCTCCAGGAGTACGTTGGCCGCACCGAGCCCGATGTCAAGACCTAAGCGCGTCGTTGGAATGGCGAACGCGTAAATGTAATAGCATGATTAGACGAATGTACACGAGATATCACAATAGTAACATAGCACCAATAAATGGAATAGCATGGCTGACTGCCCCGTGGCGAGAATGTTGTTCGTCATGACCTCGTTGTGTTTGGGTGGGTGTGTGGCTTAGCTCCGACGTCATTGCCCAATCTAAACATGCTCCGTCCGCAGCGTCTCCATAACAGCCCTCCGTCCCCACTGCGAAGGTCCCTAGTCTTCGACAACCCCCGCCTTTCACACATCCCTACACGCGCGTCTACACCTGTCGACGCTTCTTCTTACCTCTCCCACCTCTTTTAACTAATCCCCAACATACGTGCATCGCGATCATGGCTGAGAAAGAAGGATCGGCAGTGCCACCCCAGGCCAGAGGCTCATGGACGAGCTTCCTCAAGGTATGGAATTATCCCAGCATCCTCACGTGTCTAGACATATTCGCGCATAGCGATATGCTTGTAGCTTCATGAAATCATGGTGTTCAACTCGAACATGGATTTGACTAACACACGATAGTCCATCGCGTCCTTCAATGGCGACCTGTCGACGATGACGGCGCCTGCCTTTATCCTCTCCACAAAGTCGCTCACCGAGTTCTCGTATGTCGCTCTGTATCTACTTCCTAGAAAAACAGACTAAACCTCAACAGCTCATACTGGACCGAACACCCCTCCGTCTTCGTCGCACCGGCCGCCGAGAAGGACCCTGCCAAGCGCGCCATGCTGGTGCTGAAGTGGTTCCTGAGCACACTGAAGCAGCAGTACGCCAGTCGGTCGGAAAAGCTGGGTAGCGAGAAGAAGCCGCTGAACCCCTTCCTGGGCGAGCTCTTCCTGGGCAAGTGGGAGGACCAGGCAGGCACAACACAGCTCGTCAGCGAGCAAGTCAGGTACGCGCGCACACGCGTTTGCGATGGCTCAGCCTGTCGTAAGCTTGCCACGCGTATAGTACGGGAGAGCTAATGCAATGCATGCAGTCATCATCCACCCGTCACGGCTTACTCCATCTGGAACGACCAACACGGCGTCCGGTTGGAAGGTTACAACGCGCAGAAGGCGTCCTTCAAGACCACCATCAACGTCAAGGTCAGTACTCTCAGCATTTGGCATGTACCATACTAACATTCACAGCAAATCGGACATGCCATGCTCCACCTCGACAACTACAACGAAAGCTACCTCATCACCCTCCCCGCCCTCCACATCGAAGGCCTCATCACAGGCTCCCCCTACGTCGAGCTCAACAGCAGCACCTACATCCAATCCTCCACCGGCTACACCGCGCGCATCGACTACAGTGGCAAGGGCTGGGTCTCCGGAAAGAAGAACTCGTTCACCGCCGTGCTATACCCCGAGGGCAAGGAGAAGGAAGCCATCTACAAGGCCGACGGCCAGTGGACCGACTCGTTCCAGATCAAGGATGCCAAGACCAAGGCCGTCGTCGACACATTCGACCACAAGTCCACAAAGACAACGCCCCTCACCGTCGCCGCCATCGAGCAACAAGACGACTTCGAGACACGGCGCGCGTGGAAGAAGGTGTCGGATGCGATTAACAGTGGCAACATGGACCTGACGAGTGCGGAGAAGACCATCATCGAGACCCGCCAGCGCGAAATGCGACAACAGGAGAAGGACGCTGGGAAGGAGTGGGAGCGCAAGTTTTTCTCAAAAGCACCAAAGTATCCGTTGTTCGAGCAGCTGGCCAAGAAGATTGGCGAGGGCATCAATGATGGGCAGACGAATGGTGTGTGGAACTTTGATAAGCAGAAGGCGGATGCGGCGAAGAGCCCGTTTCACCCGGATGTTGTGCCGCCGATTTATGAGAGGAAGTGAGCGGATGCGACTGAGCTTGTGTGTCGCAAAAACAGGGCTCTTTCAGTCACGGAGAATGTTTGCAATGATGCTATGCCGGACATTGGAATTCTGCGGAAGCCAGTCTAGGTTGAGACGAAATTGCGGTACAGAGGCACCACGGCCTCATGTGGAATCATGCTGGGTCAAGCAATGACAGCTGCACTATAATGGCCTGACGAGCATCTCTTTTCATTGGTATTTGTAGTCTCAGTATACTGAAGAACGAAAAAGATTATTTCTCATATTGCTAGAGTCTGATTTCTAATTTACGCGTCCCACTGCTTTAGTTGATGATACACGTACGTTTTACAAATGCACTCGCAGATTGGATGTCGAATCCGCTATTTTGCAACGTCTTTTGAATCCGTTCTCTTGTCGTTGCCGTGTCGCTGCCAGCATTGTCGGAAAACTTCCATCTAGATGTCGTGTTAGTCTAGGTGTATCTCAGAGGCAACTTGCTTCTGGCCTCTAGACTCTGGAGAAGCCGAGGTTTGGCCGAAAGAAGCATCAACGGTCGTGAGATGTGAGAGGAGCTTACCTCCTGCTTACACGCCCGCCAATCTTTCTTCTCGTAATAGCAATCCGTCAATTTTGCGTTTTCGTCTGCGCAGCCTGTGCTGTAGATGCGCTTGTCCCTGCGAAACCTTGGTTAGCTTCTCTCGCTTCTAAAGTTCCTCCTCTTCGTTTTCCCCGGATCTCCGCATCTAACCAAACCGAAAAGCTGGAATTTCATACGCACCAGTCATCGGGTTCATCGTCAATCAACAATTGCGCTGCTGCTGCGCGGGATTTATCTTCGTTTGACATACTTCAAAGAGCTAGAAAAGAGGAATTGAGACGTGTGGTGTGAAGTTATCGAGTCGCGGAAACTTGCGCAGGGTCTTGTCATTGAGAGAGTTGATTTGAGCACGGCCGGCCAAACTCGGTCCGCACTACTACTAAACGTCACCAACAGTCAGTTAGAATACGATTTGCGCATCGCATATCAACATCACCAACATCATGGCGAGCAAAAAGATGAATGTGCTGGTATACTCCGGTATGCTATCTTCAACTTCCTCACACCCCCACCAAGATTACTAAGCCAGCCCAGGCAACGGCAGCACCACAGAGTCCGTCCGCCACTGTCTCTACACTCTGCGGCGCCTCCTATCCCCTTCTTACGCTGTCATACCCGTAACAGGCGACACTCTCATCAAAGAACCCTGGTTCAGCACATGCGCCTTACTCGTCTTCCCCGGCGGCGCCGATCTAGGCTACTGCCGCACGCTCAACGGCGAAGGGAACCGCCGAATTAGTCGGTATGTAAACGCCGGTGGTTCTTACCTTGGCTTCTGCGCCGGAGGCTACTACGGTAGCAGTAGATGTGAATTCGAAGTCCACGACCCTAAGATGGCTGTTGAAGGAGAGAGGGAATTAGGTTTCTTTCCTGGGACATGTAGGGGGCTGGCGTTTGAGGGGTTCAAGTATGCGAGTGAAGCTGGGGCGAGGGCGGCGGAGATTGAGATTGAGAAAGGTGCTTTTGAGGGTGTTGATGAGGGGGTAGGCGATGTGTTTAAGAGCTATTATAATGGTGGGGGTGTTTTTGTTGATGCGGGGAAGATGGTGAGTAGGGGAGTGCAGATCTTGGCGAGTTATACGGAGGATGTGCATGTGGAGAGTGGAGAGGGGAAGGCCGCGGTTGTGTATCGGAAGGTTGGGGAGGGACATGCTATCGCTACTGGGCCGCATCCTGAGTAAGTCTGCTTCGATCTATGTAACACGTTTTGACTAACATACCGTAGATTCGCGCCCCAAAACCTAAGCAAGATCCCCAGCTTACCCTCGTATGCTTCCGTCATCAGCGACATCGCAGCCACAGATGCTACCAGGCTTGACTTTATGCGCTTGATCCTCCGCAAACTTGGGCTGCAGGTCAACGAGCAGGAACAAGCGGTACCGTCCCTTTCCCGTCTGCATCTCACAGCTCATAACCTATCAGACGTCGCTGACCTCGTCGCTACGTGGAGTGAAATCATCACTGTAGTCGATGGCGATGAGTACATCAAGGGCGAGAACGATGTGTTTCGCATCGAGAAAGAGGGTAGTGCATGGAGCGTCAAGGATTTGAAGAGGGCTGTTAGCGCTGTGTCGGAGAAGCTGCCTACTCTTGCTTCTGTTACGAATAGTAGCAAAGAGGGTGTTGAAGAACAAACTCAAGAAAAGGAGGACGATAACAAGAAGAAGCCCAAAACACCAGAGGAGGAGATACAGGAATGTGTCGCGTACACCTCCGCCACCTCCCCCGACCAAATCGTCTCCTACGAGAAGATCGTGAAGGTCATAATGCCTCACGAGAAGGCTTTGCCATCAGCTGAAGAGACGAAATTCCACCACGAATCCTTCTACGCAAACCTCCACCACTACCACACCAAGCTCCGCAACCCAAACGCCTCTTTCGGCAAACACCTCATCTACGGCGAAACGGTAACATCCACCAACACGCTCCTCGAGAAGAACCCGTCCCTCCTCCGCAGCCTACCGAACGGCTTCACCATAACAGCGACCACGCAAATCGCGGGTCGCGGAAGGGGGAATAACGTCTGGATCGCGCCGCCGGGGGCGCTGATGTTCAGTACTGTGCTGCACCATTCCTTCACACTAAGCCAATCCGCACCCGTAGTTTTCATCCAATACCTCGCCGCGCTAGCCATCGTCCAAGGCATACAGAACTACGCGCCAGGGTATGGAAAGATTCCTGTTAAGTTGAAGTGGCCGAATGACATTTACGCGCAGTTACCTGGCTCGTCGAATAACCCCGTTGTGAAAATCGGAGGCATTCTGGTTAATAGCAGTTATTCGGGGAATACGTATGATGTCGTCACAGGCATTGGACTCAACCTCAGCAACGCCTTGCCAACGACAAGTCTGAATCTTCTGGCTAAAAGTTTGAACCCCCCGCTTAAGGACTTCACGCCGGAGAAACTCCTAGCGTCTATCCTCGCACACTTCGAAACTCTCTACTCCACATTCACGCAATCGGGCTTCACACGTGATATGGAGGAGTTCTACTATGCGAATTGGTTGCATACGGATCAGCTTGTTACGCTGGAGAGTGTGGATGGGGTGGAGACCGGGACGAAGGCGAGGATAAAGGGGATTACGCGTGATTGGGGCCTTTTGCTGGCGGAGGAGGTGAGGGAGGTGGATGGGAGGGGCACGGGGAGAGTGGTGCAGGTGCAGAGTGATGGGAATAGCTTTGATTTCTTTAGGGGGTTGGTTAGGCGGAAGGTGTGACGTGTGGTGAGTAGGGAGGTTGGATGTTGGATGTTGGGGAATCGATTTGATGGTTGGTGGAAACTCGACTTGTTGTGCGATGACTCCTCGGTGGGTAACAAAGACTACGGGACTTGGATTGATCTTGTTCTGACGCAAAGTCCTGCATGACGCTCAGATATCCAGTGGGCATTTTCCCATATAGCTCCTGTTGATACCAGTACGAAGCTCTTAGCAATCTCGCCAATTACCACATCCGCATATCCAACTCAAACCCGTCCCCGTATCTCCAGATCCCCGTCCACAAACGCCCGAGCACCCATCTCCCAAGTCCGATTTTGGCAACCAGCGCAAGTATCCACCTAGCAATCAAAGTCACAAGCCTTGCACCGCCCATCATATGCACTGCAGATATCCTGTCGACACTCCGCATAGCACTCTTGGTAGCAACTATGCCTCCTACCCTCCTACACCACATCCATTAGCACAATCCCTTCATCCCCTTCTCCCACTTCCTAAGCATCGAATATCAGAGTTCCAACGTACCGCACGACAATTCCTGTACTGTCTCTCACAGATCTCGCAGATTTTGCCGTTGGCAACGCAGGTAGGACCCGGTTTCATGATGCACTGGTCGCCCATGCGGCACGACCATTTGGGCTGCCAGCAGTGGTTCTTGCATACGAGGAGGTTGCCACCGCTGGGGGCGCAGTGTTCGGCGCCGTTGTTGCTGCAGTCGTTGCAGTTGTCGTTGGCGGAGGCGGGGAGCGTGAGCGTGAGGAGGGTGAGGAGGAGGAAGATGAGGTGGATGGGAGACTTCATGGTGGTGTTGAGGGTGGCAGATGTCCGTGTTTTGTTTGGAAGGTTATCTGGGAGCGGGTGGGGATCGTGGTAAGCGGTCGAGAAAAGACGGAAGGGAGAATAGTTGGAAGCAGGGTGGAGGTGAGAGACAGCAGCGGGCTAGTAAAAGCGGAGAAAAGGCGGCGTCTTTGGTCTGGATTACTGAACGCGTCGAGGCTGCGGTGATGTGTTGAAGCTCATTATGAAGCGGTGAGTAAGGCTATCTTGCTCTTCACCTTCACCTTCACCCAGACTCCATAAGTTGTAACGTCGGTCATTCATCGCTTATTAAATGTAAGCAAAAAAGACTTTATGCACATTTTGATGAGCAAAGTCAGTCTCTGCATTACTAGTTGTAAGTGATGTATCCAAAACAAGTATCCAATGTCAATTTGCCCTTCTTACAATGCTTTCTTGTTCATGTTAAACCCACATGGTTCTACTGCCTCTTCAGCAGAGCATATATCCAGCCATTTAGACATCCATGAATCCCGTTCCCCAGACTACAACAACCTTGATTCCTGCATCCTCTCATCCCCAAATACCCCACCCATCAGCACACTCCACGCACCCACTTTCCCTCCATACAAAGCCCAAAGCCATCCTCCAGCCACGTACTCACCACATCAATCCCCGCCCCCACACTCCCCCGGCCAATTCGGATTCATCTCGGGAGGATAGATGCATTCCCCATCTTTACACTTGCCGCACGAGCAGACAATGTACGATTCCCAAAAGCCTGCAGAGGTAGAGGTACGAAGTCAGTATATGTCTCACATGCCCTTCGTACAGTCAAAACTTACCTTCATTGGTGCAGTATGAAAGGGTGTAGTCGTCTTCTCTGCTGCAGCGGTCTGGAGCACCGGGCGTACACTTGGGGCCGCGGGCGTCATTGGCGAGGACGGGCAGTATGATGGTGGAGAGGGTGAGGAGGAGGGGGATGAGGGGTGTGGACTTGGACGACTTCATGCTGTTGATGGTTTTGGTGAGGAGTTGTTGTCGTTGGTGGGTTGGAATTTTTGGTGTAGTTATGGAAATGTTGTGGTGGTAGATAATGATGGAACTGTGGATATGGGCAAGAGGGCTGTTATATAGGTTTTAGGGATGTTCAATTCATGCTGCTATACGTGAATGACAGACTGTGGAAGTATGCATGTGTTTGTTAAGAAGTGCAGGGAACGCATCCGTTGACTCTGTGAGCATGATGTGTTCCATCACGAAAACGGAGGGTAGCTCGTTCGTAAAATCCCTGTGAACATAACAGATCCTCCATGACAATGGGTGCTAGATGATAACATCGACTCCACAGCTATCACCTTCGACCGCCTTCCTCTGATGAAGCATACTCATCGTATCAGCCGCCATTATGCCACAGCATGCTCAGACTATTGTCGTTTCGTCAGCGAATGCCTTACAGAGGAAGTCTCGACACTTACCACATCTCTGCCTAGCAGTCATCTATCGTCCAATGCAGTGCGCAGAGGCGGTCTCACACCACTGAGGGTAAGGGCACCTGTAGTTCCTCTGCCAAACACCGTTGACGCAGATCTGGACCGCGTGGCCACCGGGGGAGCACCGGGTTGCAGCGCGGTGAGGGCATCTATCGGGCTTTGATCCTGAGGTGGCGATGACGGGTACGGTGACTGTGAGCAGGGCCAGGATGGCGGAGAGAGTGTATGTGAATGACTTCATGGTACCGAATTCTTTGGCGTCGGAGTACTTCAGGTAGTTGCAATGGAAGACTCGGTGGTGAACGATAGGAGGATAGTGCAGTCGCAGATGTGGTGATGAAGAAAGACAGAGCTGGAGGTCTGACGATGTAAAATCTGCGTGACAGTGAAGATAGTTCGTGTGTGAATAAGGGTACGAGAAGCTGACGGTAAGTTTTGTGTCGTCAGTGGCATGACGACGCGACGCACGTTTACTCGGTTGTTGTGCTGAGGCAGGCGCGCTCGACCCGACCAACATCCTTATATCTAGACGAGCCTTCTTGGAAGTACACTCATCTAACGATATTGAGCAGCTGAGTCCTTGCTGATATGTGACGGAGAAAATGACTGCTTCGAGATTACTCGTTCGCGATTATGTGATCAGGTGAAGTTGTGGAGGGGGACCTAGGGTGCTCTCGACGTGAGAGCAGATGTGGTAATTCCAACGCTGGAGACACCTAAAGCGGTTTTAAAGACGACATCCTACGTGCTAGTCTCCGGAAGCACTTCGGTTTATCGGCCTCGTTCAACTTTCATCAAGTCTCAGGCTTGTTGTGGAAGGTAAGGATGCATGTGCGGGCAGTTGTCCTTAGTGAGGTTGCCATGCATTTTTCATAGCGATTCCGTCGCTCAGAGCTGCAATCTCGAAGTCCTAGTTCTCTGTGCATGACCTGGCTCGTCCAGATATCGTTGTTGTTGTTGTCGCGCCGCAATGTCCACCACGCGCTCGAGTCGTCCCTCCCCAACCCACTAGCCCCTCTTGGCGAACAAGGGTCTCTCCGCGCATCGCGAATTTCCAATCCAACCATCACCACCAACACCAACAACCCGCCTCGGCCTTGCCCCCGCCATTGCACCTCACACAACACCCACAATGAATCTCTCAGCATTCCGACCGGTCTTCCGACCTTACAAACCCACTCAAATCCCCCAGGCGACAAACATCTGGCAAAGAACCGCACAACAGACATGTCCGCAGCAGCAGCAAAAGTCGCAACGAGCAGCCTTCTCATCGACACCGAATATGCAGAAGAGGAGTAAAAAGGGACCGGGGAATGATCCTAGGATAAGTACGTCTCTCTCCCTCCTACCTCCCCATCAGACCTGCCCCCCTCCCATTCGATCCAATCCAATCCAATCCACCCACCCACCACCAACAAAACGCCCAGCTAACACGCCCCCTAGCAAACATCCGCTACCACCTCTCCCACCCCCTAACCCCACGCCCCCTCCACTTCTCCCGCAACCGCTCCCTCCGCCACTGGACCATCCACCGCGCGTGGCTCCTCTTCCTGCGCAAACGTCGCTGGGCCGAAGAACGCACCTTAGAACGACAATACATGGCCATGCGGTCTGCATGCGAGCATCTGCGTCTCATGGACAACAACGGTAATCTGGTGAAAGAGGAGGAGGCTGGTGGGCGGGGCGCGGATCCGAGTCGATTGGGAAGCAAGGGCAGGGAGGTGGGGAGGCTTTATAGGAGTGCGATGTTGAAGAGGGGGATTTGGGGGAGTGTGCCCGTGGAGTATGGGAGGGTGCAGACGGATTTTCCGGCGAGGGAGGGGTGGAATCATGGGTGGACGAGGGATTAGATGGCGTGGTATGGATTTTGGGTGTTGGGTTGGGGTGCAGAGATGGGGAGTCATGTGTATCATATGTATATAGTAAAAACCCGACCGATGTCATTATTGGCATCGCGTATACATTCATTGCCATCACGTTCCTCAGAGATAACAAGAAGTATGCTTGTAATATCTCATTGGTAGATTACTGTCTTCTAGTTACTGAGCGTGCCCGATCATTCCTCTCTCAAGAATATACAACTAACTGCCAAAAGAGGATCCGAAATGAGTGGATGATGATGGCGCTGTCTCGTCAATCATTAAGCCAACATCTTTCGAGTAGATAGCTAGAGCCCGATTAACGTGTGTATCTTCCTCGCTCTTGAATCGACATCAGAAGCCAGTCTTTTCTCTTTCCAGCTCAATCAAAAACAAAAAAGGTTGTGTGTAATGCAGTTATAAGCGCTCAAACAGTTTAAATCGCCCATGAAGAAGAAGCAGAAAAGAATCGAGAACGGAAGAAATTGAAGGCCCCAAATATATCGTACCAACTCCAGTGTGTCGTGACTCCGCCCAATGCAGTGTGTGTGATATGAAGATAAGAAGAAGATATAAGATGCAAGAGAAACGATTTCTCAAAGTCTCACAGGACAACGCATCCGCACCCGGGATTCTCCTTCTTGTCCACACTCAGCAGCGCCGCCCTGGTCGCCGCTTCAAAAACATCGTCCACGCCATCCCCTGTCAGGGAACTGCATTCGAGGTATTTCCTCGCGCCAATCATATCCTTCATATCGGCGCCTTGTTTCGGTGTAGTAAACCGCAGACTCTTCTTGCGCATTTCTTCCTGTGCGAGGGGGTCGTCGCGGAGATCTTTTTTCAGGCCGACGAGGATGATGGGGACGGTGGGACAGCGTTCGCGGGCCTCCTCTGCCCACTTGTGCTTAACGTTATCGAGGGAGTCGGGGGAGTCGACGCTGAAGCCGATGAGGATGACGTGCGCTTTGCTGTAGGCGAGGGGACGGAGGCGCTCGTAGTCTTCTTGGCCGGCTGTATCCCATAGGGCGAGTTGCACGGACTTGCCGTCTACTCTACAGTCGGTGACGTAGTTTTCAAAGACGGTTGGGACGTAGCGCTAATGACGGGTTAGGATATTGGGGGACGGCTTATCGGTCGATGTATTGGACGTACTGTTGGAAAATATCCGAGAGTGAAGACGCTCAGAAGACTAGTCTTGCCGCAAGCACCGTCGCCAATAATGACCAACTTCCTAAAGGCACAAGATCAGCATGTTGTGTGGGTGAAGGGTGCATGGTGTGACAGCGTCGGCGTGACCGAGAGTGGATGTCGGCGCAAACAAGAGGATGAAGTGCAGTGCATGACCAAAAAGAGCAAGAATTGAGCGCGAGTCGATAAAAAGTGGACATGGGGGACATGTAGGGTGGCCTATTTTTAGTTGGTTGTGTCGTCGGACCGGGTGCGCCAATGCAAGCTATGGCGCAAACCGGGGTGTCTCAGCTCCAACGATGCATCGTACTATTGCGGAGGGAGAGGTAAAGCAGAATTTGACGGAGGAATTGACGACGAAATAAACATTTGGTGTCGTCAAAAGAGAGTCGGACGGAAGGAAATAACGTTGGGAAAAGCAATTGCGCGCGTAAGGAAACGGTCGTGAGAGATCGACATGAGATAAGTTTTGACCAGGGTCCAGAAAGTGAAGATCAAACGTACCTGCGCATTACAGGCTCGCCATTCTGTTGCTGCTGGGCCATTGTGGGGGTGCGTTTGGGGAAATGCCGCACTCAGCGGGAGTCTTGTCCGGAGATGCTGGGTCGTGTTATTGGCTGGAGCGCGTTCGCAGTTGCGGCCGTGGTGTCGTGGAAGTCGAGGGGAGTGGTGCGCGGGTGGAAGGATACAGTGAAGTAGCCTTGTTTGCGCGAGGGTGTTGTCGGGGTAATGCGAGTGTAATGGCGCGAGCGAGGTGATCTCGGGACCAACAATGGTGATGGGCGATGTTATGGCTCGCGACGGGCGAAGGTCAATGGCGCGCCTGGGTGAAGAGAAGCGATAGACTACAGCGGAGGCGACAGACTACCAGCGGAAAGGTAGTGCGTGTCGAAGTGAGTGTCGGCGGGTGGGTGTCGAGGTGAAGTACGGGTGCAATGGGAGCAAAAAGCGGTGGTGCAGTAATGAAGTGGACGGGCCGGTGTTTAAGAATGAAGCTTGGGGACGATCACAGCGGAGACAGGCACGAGCTAGAGCTACAGACGGCTGGGCTGGGGTCGGGGGACACTGGCACTGGCGTGGTCAGGGTGCGGTGTGCGAGAGCGAGTGTGTTGAGATACGAATGAATGGCCGTCGCGGAGCACTTGCACTGCACAGCCTCTCGCCCAGTTCCTTCCGTTCCAGAAGACGCCAAGACGTGGCACCTGCGGCAGGTGCGAATCGCAACGCGGTACCACAATGGGCCGACGACCATCAACAAGAGGCTACGACAGCGCGGCATGTGCTAGCAGCCCGAGCCCGAGCACACGACCGTCATACCCCAAAGCCTGAACGCCAGTCTGCCGCGACACAGCACGAAGCCCCCCATCTGCCCTGGTGTGCGTGACGCCCCTCCAATTCCTCTCCTCCACCTCCACCTCGCACTTTTGCTCCCCGGTGGCCGTACGCTAGCCCTCCCGCGCCATCGCCCGAGCTGTCACCCACTCGACTCCCCAGACCCGCGCTCTAACAGCCGTGCAGCAGGACACCGCGACATACACACACTCCCCCCATGGCCCAGGGAACACGCGGGCCCGCCCCGGCTCAACTGCCACCCAACGGCACGGCGACGCACGCCCACGATACCACCCCGACCGCCGTCAACCGCAAGAAGCAGAAGCGACGCGAGAAGGAGGCCGCCAAGAGAGCCGCACAGGAGCCGCCTGCGCCTGCGCCCGCGCGGAATGGCGTGTCGCCTGCCCGAGGGCCGCCCGGCCAGCAGCAGTATGCCGACCCGGAGCTGGACGAGGCGGCATACGACGAGGGGGAGTACTACTCGGACGAGGAGTACGAACACGCGTACGGCACAAACGGCGACTATCCGCAGGGCTACGGCCACACCCCAATGCGCAGCGCCGCGGGCAAGAAGACGCGGCGGAAGAAGAAGGCGCCCTCCGCACCCCCTCCGCTGGCCTACACCCAGCACGTCGCATCACGCCTCAGCCCCGCACCCGCCCACCAAATGTCGCCCGCCCACTCGGTCGCGCGCTCCGGCGCCCGCGGCGACCGCATATGGAACACGACCATGCAGGACGAGCGGGACCGCATCCGCGAGTTCTGGCTGTCCCTCGGCGAGGACGAGCGCAAGTCGCTCGTCAAGATCGAAAAGGAGGCGGTTCTGCGCAAGATGAAGGAGCAGCAGAAGCACTCGTGCAGCTGCACCGTCTGCGGGCGGAAGCGCACCGCCATCGAGGAGGAGCTGGAGGTTCTATATGATGCATATTACGAAGAACTCGAGCAGTACGCGCACCACCAGCAAGACGTCGGTAGTTTCATTCCCGAGGCTAATTATGGTTATGCGTCCAGTGCTCCTCACCACCCGCGCCCCATGCTGAACCCCCACCCCCCGCCCGGCCCCTACGACGACGACGAAGAAGAGTACGACTCGGGCGAGGAAGAGGAGGAAGACTCCGAGTACGACAGCGAGATCTCGTCAGAGGGCGGCTACAGCTCAGGCGAGCGCAGTCTGCCGCCGCCCGAGCCCTCAGACTTCCTCCAGTTTGGCAGCAGTCTGCAGGTCAAAGGTATGCCCGCCCCCTACCCGTGCTGGGAGCATGCTGATTCATCCTTTTAGGTGGCATACTTACGGTTGCTGACGATTTGCTCAAGAACGATGGGAAGAAGTTCATCGAGATGATGGAGCAGCTCGCTGAGCGTAGGATGCAACGGGAAGAAGATGCTCAAGTCCAGGCTCACCCCGGCGCCCAGCACCGATCCTACAGCGGCCACAGCCACAGCGCGCCTCCACCCGACGAAGACGACTACGACGAAGAGGGCGAAGACGAGGAAGAGTACGATGACGACGACTACGAGGAGGACGAAGAGGATGAGGAAGTGCGTATCTTAGGCTGGACTATCTATCTGCAACTAACCCCGCCCAGGGCGCCATGACCGAGGAGCAACGGATGGAGGAAGGCCGGCGAATGTTCCAGATCTTCGCAGCGCGAATGTTTGAGCAGAGAGTGCTCCAGGCGTATCGAGAAAAGGTGGCCGCGGAACGACAGCAAAAGTTACTCGAAGAACTGGCAGAGGAGGATGTGCGGAAAGATGCGAAAGAGGCAAAGAAAGCAAAAGAAGCCCAGAAGCGCAAGGAGAAGAAGGACAAACAGCGGCAGCTGAAGGCGGAACAGGAGGCTCGCAAGGAAGCCGAACGAGCAGCCAAGGAAGCCGAGGCCAAGGCTGCGGAGGAGAAGCGACTGGAGGAACAGCGGAAGAAGCGAGAAGAGCAGCGCAAGAAGAAAGAGGCCGAACGCAAAGCCCAAGAGGAGGAGAAGCAGCGCAAGGAGGCCGAGCGTCTGAAACGACAGCAGGAAGAGCGCGAGCGACAACAGGAGGCGGAGAGAAAGGCACGCGAACAGAAAGCCCTTGAGAAGAAGGCCAAAGACGAGGCAAAACGGAAGGAACGCGAAGAGCGGGAAGCGAGGGAGAGAGAAGCGAAAGAGAAGAAGGCACGGGAGGACAAGGACCGCAAGGAACGGGACTCGAAGACCAAGGGCCAAACACGCAAGGAGGATCAAGCCGCCGCTGCAGCTGCCCACAACGCTATTGCTGGTGCGAAAAAGGCCTCACAGCCAGTAGCTGTTGCGCTGCCTCCTCAATTGCTAAAGCAAAATTCGTCTACGGGAATGCCATCGCCGCAGGTCACGCCAGCTGTACCGAAGGCTCCGACCCCGAACCGACCGCGCCAAACATCGCACCAGACCTCCCACGGCTCATCGCCAAAGACTCCCCATGCTACTCTCGGAACAAGCAAGTCGACATCCCCAACCTCCCAGCTGCCAAACCAGTCGATACCAAGGTCGATTTTGACGAAACCGCCAATTCAACAGCAAGGTCTGGGGACCCCACATGGGCAACCATCGTCTCCCATGCCTCCTATGGGACCACCGC
Organism: Alternaria metachromatica; assembly: GCF_023757995.1. Classification (NCBI taxonomy): domain Eukaryota; kingdom Fungi; phylum Ascomycota; class Dothideomycetes; order Pleosporales; family Pleosporaceae; genus Alternaria; species Alternaria metachromatica. The sequence goes on from NW_026055545.1 coordinate 73,220, forward strand.
CGGGTATGCAAGGGCCGCCAGGACTGGGTATGAACATGCCTCCAGGGCTGAACGGCTTCCCTGGTCATGGATCAATGATGCCTGGAATGATGGGACCACGTCCAAACATACCCTTCTTCCCTCAACCAGCGCCCCAGAGCTTCCGTGGATTCCCGCCTCCCGGAATGCACACACCAGGTGCACTTCCAATCGGCCGTGGTTTCCCTATGGAAGGACCGCCAGGCTTCCCAGCACCTCCAGGCTTCACTGCGCCAATGCCATCCGCCTTCCCGATGGGCATGCCGACGCACTCGCGACAGGGCTCGGGGTCTTTTGAACGACTCTCAAACGATAGCCCCATCACTGGTCCTCAAGCACAGCCCATTCAACGGCCAACGCCTATCAAGCGCCCTTCAAGCGTGAAGGCGGGTGATGAAAATGGACAGCAGGGGTCCGATGTAGACGAACTGGCAAATCACCTGGGCAGTAAAGCGCTGCTGGACGACGATGACGACATCCCCGAACTACCCGATCGACGTCCAAGCATGCAACAACACGGCTCCGTGAGAGCGCCATCATTCGGCTTCGCAGACATACCCGGGTCGCAATACGGCTCGTTCGGAGCACCAGGCGGCGGCAGCATCTGGGGCACACCACCCCTACAGGGCTTCCACTCCGGTGCCAACTGGGGCAACTCGCCCACCTCCAACATCTTCAACAGCCCCTTTTCCATCAACACCACGCGAACCCTCGAGCGCAACGCAAACGAGCAGCGCATCGTCTGGCTCCGCCGTACCATCTGCGCCGCATGCAAGACCCTCGCTCCCCGCGCCTCCGACGCAGACGGCTACGTAGACGCCTCGGAAGTACATCGCCAAGTCGAGGCTTCGCGCGGTGCCATGGATCCTGCTGTCAGCGTGGATGAGATCAAGGAGGCGTGCGATATTCTTGATGTTACGCATACGAATGGTGGCGGCAGCTTGGAGTACAAAGAAGATGCCAGTGGCAGGTTGTCGCATATCAAGTTTAGCGATGGTGCGATACAGGCTCCTCCTTCTAGCTTGGGCGAGATTGGTAGCCCGGTTCCGGGTCATAGCGTTCTGGCGGGTGGGTTTGGTGGCCGATTCCCAGGCCTCGGACCGCAGGGCTTCTGATAGAAGATGGGAAATGGAGAAGTTGAAGTCTTATCCTCCTGTTCTCTTGTCTCATTCTTTTTCTTTTGGCCAAGCAGGGGTGTGCTGAGTATCTCTGTTGATGAAGCTCTCTCCTTCATACTTGTTCCTTTGTAGATGAGAGACGAGTTGTCGGTCTAGTCTAGTGTCTTCCTCTTGTGGTTGATGGATGCCAAGTGGAGGTAATCTAGTCGCTGAGAGAGTGCCATGACGCGGTTTTGATGTGCTTGCAAAAAGTGATGTGTTGGTGTTCTCTATGATGAACTTGATCTTTACGATACCCTGACATGCTCTAATTTGAACACAATGCATTATTTGTCCCGGGGAAATCTTACGACATACTCTTGTCCAACTTGGGATGTCTTTCATGCCCTCCTAGATCAAAGCTAACATACTGAGCTCATTACAGCCGTACAAATATATTTGACTACGAAGCAATTCCTTAGATATTATGTGACACTCCACTATACGCTGATGTCAAAACATCGTGGCTTCACCGTGCTCATGCAAAACTGCAAACTAAGTTCGACGTCGTTCGACGTCGTTCGACGTCGTTCGACGTTGACGGGTAGTGTCGGACGATCCCCACCCAGTACACCGGAACACAGCACGTTGTGGCAACGTTGTAAGAGGAGCGGTCAAGCTCGCCGCCTCGTACCATTCTCGCACAACCCCGCAATTGCGACATCTCACCACCTCATAGGGAGCGTCTGGCCAGACCACCTCAATGACGTTACAGCCAACAAAGCACAGGATGATTGAGTTCGAACAGCCTCAAAATCTGGTCGAAGCGATGGCGAATGACGGTATTTTCAACTCTATTAATAGGATAAAGCTGGTAGAAACGTGGTTAGCCAGGCACGCATCATCATCGTCGGTCCTGCATCGTCGGGTGGGCGGGGGAGGCGGAGGGGAGGCGGAGGGGCGGAGGAGGGGTGGTGGTGGAAGTATGTTAGCTTCCAAGATGAAGCAGCCTCATGCTCTTGATGATAGGTATCTATCTCATGGTGGGAAGGCTGATAATCTGGCAAACGTTGGAAAGCGGCTAGCCAGGCACGCAGCGTCACCGCTCCTGCATCGTCATCCCTGCATCCAGCATCCCTGCTAGCCTCGTGTCGGCCGGCGGGGTCGTTGGAGCCTCATAGCTGAGCTTGCTACAACATCGAACATTCCACGTCTTTTTCCTCTTCGCTTCAATTGAACCACTATTTCACACTTACCCGGTTTCTTCATATCATTACATCTTATTTCTCGCATCTCTCACTTAGACACACCTCACACATCATGACCGACCCCATCGCCGACGCTGCGCAAAAGCACCCTGCGCCCGAGGGCCTCAAGTACACGTACGGAACTGCTGGTGTAAGTTCAGGAGAGGATGGATCGAGAGATTGAAGCATTCGCATGCTAATAGAGATTTCAGTTCCGAACAAAAGCGTAAGCCATCCCCTGCATTCATACGATGGATGGCTACGGTGCCAGCTATCGAGCACCTCCGCGCGCCGCAGCTGGCGACTCTTCCACCACTACCCCGAACACCAACCCTCGTCACGCACAAAACCCCGAACTACGCTTACCATAGCAGTGATGTCCTAGATTCCGTCCTCACTCGCGTTGGTCTCATTGCGGCGCTGCGGTCGCGGGCGCTCAAGGGCAAATGGATTGGTGTCATGATCACCGCTTCGCACAACCCTCCTCAGGACAATGGCGTGAAGCTCGTGGAACCAATGGTACATTTAATTTCCCAATATGAGGCAAGATTGGGCTAACAACTTTCTAGGGCAACATGCTGCAAGAGGAGTGGGAGGTCATCAGCACCGAGATGGCGAACAAGACCACCCCCGAAGACGTCTCGAAATACTACCGCGAAATCGCCGCCCAGAATAAGATCGACCTCAGCATACCGGCACGCGTCGTCGTAGCTCGCGACACAAGAGCTTCGGGTTCAAGGCTTCTCGGATGCCTCGTTGATGGTTTGAACAGCGCCGGTGCTGAAGTCAAGGACTACGGCTTTCTTACCACGCCACAACTACACTACATGGTTAGGTGCTTGAACACCGAAGGTACTAAGGATGCTTACGGCACACCTACCGAGAAGGGCTACTATGAGAAGTTTGGTGCGGCGTTCAAGACTGCGCTGCGTGGAAAGAAGCCTTCTGGTAGCCTGACAGTCGACGGTGCCAATGGTGTTGGTGGACCGAAGCTGAACGAGCTCATCAAGTACCTCCCCACCAAGGAAGAAGGCGGTCTTGAGATCTCCGTCATCAACGACAACGTTATCAAGCCCGAGAGCCTGAACGTCGACGTAAGCAAACATATCTACAGGTGATGGAAGTTTGCTAATTCACGCACAGTGCGGTGCAGACTATGTCAAGACCAATCAGCGAGCGCCTCCTTCATCCAAGGCTGGACCCGGCGACCGATGCTGCTCTCTCGACGGTGACGCTGATCGTGTAGTATACTACTTCAAAGACGAGAAAAACGTGTTCCGACTACTCGACGGTGACCGCATCGCGACTCTCGTAGCTTCCTTCCTCGGCGACACCGTCCGTCAAAGTGGACTGGCAGACAAGCTCAAGATCGGAGTTGTGCAAACCGCCTACGCCAACGGCGCCGCCACAAAGTACGTCGAAGACAACCTCAAGCTCAAGGTCGACTGCACACCCACCGGCGTAAAGTACCTGCACCACGCAGCCGAAAAGCTCGACATTGGCGTCTACTTCGAAGCCAACGGCCACGGCACCGTCATCTTCTCCCACGACACTCTCGACACCATCGAGAAGCACGAGCCCCGCAACCCCGGCGAGAAGGAAGCCCTCGACGTCCTGCGCGCCTGCATCAACCTCATCAACCAGTCCGTCGGCGACGCCCTCTCCGACTTCCTCCTCGTCGAAGTCGTCCTCGCACACAAGCACTGGGGCTGCCAAGAGTGGCTCTCTACATACAGCGACCTGCCTAACCGCCTTCTCAAAGTGCTTGTTAACGACCGCACCATCTTCAAGACCACAGATGCCGAGCGCAAACTCACCAGCCCTGAGGGTCTCCAGTCGCAAATCGACAAGGAAGTGCAGAAAGTGCGCCAAGGTCGTTCGTTTGCGAGGGCGTCTGGTACGGAAGACGCCGTTCGTGTGTATGCTGAAGCTGAGACGAGGGCGGAGGCTGATGACTTGGCGAGGAAGGTTAGTGAGCTTGTGAAGGCTGCGGGTAGCAACTAGGAGTTGTTTGTCGGAATAGAGCTGTTGATGATAATAATCCTGGGCACACAGATCCTCATGCTCTTGCATCGCTTGTACGCCTCCATCGAGCTCAGCATGCATCTTTCAGAGGATGGAGACGAGTTTTATTATTGGGATGGATGGATGGATGAATGAATGAATGGGATGGATGGTGCTAGTAGGGTAGATTAGATGGGGCAAAAGCAAAATTCATTGATTTGTTCAATTTTGGGGTATGGTTGTGTGAGGGTGGTTGTTTGATGAATTTTTGGCTGATTCGAAGGGTTCCGTGATGGAAAATCTATACCCACCTTCCATCTCCTCACAAGAGAAAGACGACTACAAGATATCCGTTGAAAGATTACGGCAGGATTAACTCAAAGGTCAAGATGTAACGTGTGGTTTCTGAACCAACTGTCTACTTCGGTGTCAGCTTTGTTGGTGGTGTTGTGTGCTCTGGTTGGTTTTCGCGTGCAGTCCGAATCGGGTAACTTGTGCAAAGCCGTTGATTGCGGCAGTAGGTGCCTGGTTTGTTACCACAGGGCCTCACGACAGTTGAAAGTCTTCTCAAATCGACACCTGCGAAATTCATCTCCCGGAAACAACTCATGACATAGCGAAGACGGTCCTATTTAACTGGGATTTGCAGACTGAGGAAATACGCTGAACAACTTACAGCTCTTAGATGTACCTTGGTATATGCTTGTCTGATCGAGTTCGATGCAACTTCCGCGTTCTTACTTAATCAGTCTCTTCAATGTTAATCCAATCTCTTCTATGCGACTCAACTATGAGTTCCGACATCATGAATGTCCCCAAGATGGCTCGGTGTTCTTTCTCCCTCCGGGTGGGTGGGGGAGGCGGCGGGGAGCTGGAGGGGAGGCGGAGGGGTGGAGGTGGAAGTAAAAGATGTCGCTGGTCTACCTGGAGATGCCGGCGGAACGAAGACACTGAGTACACGATGGTCAGAGTTGTTGGATGTATCTCCAAGATGGCTCGGCGTGCCTTCCATCTTCCCCACTTCCGACACACATCGCATTTCACCGCTGGCTAGGATCTCGGCAGCACCGAGTTCACGGATCATCGGCGTACCCAATAAAACTCCACGCAACCCACGATCCATCTCCAAGCATAAACGTGGCCCATTTCATATCGTCCGAAACATGCATATTTGAAACGAGAGTGGACTGGACAAGCCTCATCAAATCCGAAGAGCCGCCTGCGCAACGCACCGCCACATTTCCGTATCCAATTCGTCGACTTGTGCACAGTCCGATCACGATGATACTTGTTGTGAGAACGCGTGGCAGTGCAAAAGCATAGCAGTAGCGCAGCTTCATTCTCCCGCTCTCCGCAAACTACTCCGAGCTCACTAAGGGGCGATCTCTCTGGAAAATCTTAGGGCAGCTGGCAGCTGGCCAGGCCCTTCAGGCCAAAAATAAAAACCACCCGCCAGAGATGCCATGGCAGAGCCGCGTACCCGGCGTTAAAACGGCGCGTTGGGACAGCCAATGGCTGGGCGTGCCTGGGGGAAGGCGGCTAGGGTCTGGCTCTAGCGAGGCGTCACAGCTCCCTCTAGCGCCGACCTCTTGACAGGGCACGACAGGGATCGACGGCCCTTTTCCATCCGCTCTCACGGGCAAGGGACGCGAGGCACTGCTCGTAGCTCTGAACTCTCTCTCACTGCCGTTACTGCTTACTGCTGCCGTTGCTTGCTTCACTCTTGGCTTTCCTTACACTCTGCTTTGTACATTCTTTCTGCTTTGCGCGTATACCCACTTGTCATTTTTCCTTGTGAAGCGTAGCAACCCGAATAACCCCGAATACGACCAGCGGCGATCTTTACGATACAGCAGATCTTACTTAGATCTCAGTGAGGGAGAGGGGAACACGAGGAAGACATGCGCTGAGCTCTCGGACCCGAGATCGACCCCCAATACCACGTGTACCCATCACACGTGCTACCACAATCGCTACCACACCTTCGCTACACGTTACACCCGTCACTCGCTATGGCATCCACAGTACCGAACGTGCTGCTCCGGCGGGACCTGAGCATAGAGCAGAAGTTCGAGCAGTTGATGACAGAAAATGCCCTGGGCGCTTCGGTACATGCAGCCCCCATCAGTCGCATACAATTCTAACATCCCCAGGTATCCCAAGACTCCGTCCTCGTCGCTATCGGCACATCCTTCGGCATCACCGCCGCTATTTTCGTACTTTTCCTCCTACTACGTCCTTTTAATACTATCGTTTACGCGCCCCGTCTCCGACACACCGACGAGAAACACCGACCGCCGCCTCTGGACAAATCGCTGTTCGCGTGGTACAAGCCCGTGTTCAAGACAAACGAACCCGAATATGTTGAAAAGATTGGACTGGATGCGACCATCTTCCTGCGTTTTGCGCGCATGTGCAGGAACATGTTTGTCGTGCTCGCCATCGTTGGCTGTGGAATCATCGTTCCCGTCAACGTCATCAAGTCTGTAGAATTCCAGAAGAATTTCGACGGAGATATGAGCGGCAAGATCATCTTCCTGATGACACCTAGAGATCTATTTGGTCAGGTTTTCTGGGCTTTCGTCGTGCTGGCATACCTTATCGACATCATCGTTTGTGGCTTCTTGTGGTGGATGTACCGCGCTGTACACCGGATGAGACGCCAGTACCTCGAGCACCCAGACTACCAGAACAGTCTGCACGCGCGGACGTTGATGGTTACGGATATCGACCGCAGCTTTCGCAGCGACCAGGGCATTGTGGAGGTTACGGACAGCTTGAAGACTACGCCGGAGGTGCCCCGCGCGTCCATCGGACGCAACGTGAAGGATATCCCAGATCTTATCGAGGCACACGAAGAGGCGGTCATTGAGCTGGAGAAGATATTGGCGAAATACCTGAAGAACCCGAACAAGCTACCCGCCGAGCGACCGCTATGTACTCCTTCGAAGAAAGACCCAGAGTTTACCGATAAGGCGCAAAAGGTGGATGCAATCGACTACCTAACAGCGCGCATTCAGCGATTAGAAAGCAAGATCAAGGAGGTCCGGGAGACAATCGACAAGCGCGATGCTCTGTCGTACGGATTCGCTAGCTACGAGAGTATCGACTCTGCGCACATGGTCGCCTTCGCAGCCCGCAGCAAGCACGTGAAAGGCACCACCGTCCGACTCGCACCCAAGCCAAAGGACATCATCTGGAAAAACCTCACCCTCGACCCCAAGACGCGACGCTGGAGGAGGACCGTGAATAACTTCTGGATCACCCTGCTCACACTCCTATACTTCATCCCCAACGCCCTGATCGCCGTCTTCCTGTCAAAGCTCTCCAACCTGGGTTTTGTATGGCCTACCTTCCAGACCGAACTAGCCGCACACGCCGATTTCTGGGCCGTCGTTCAAGGTCTCGCAGCTCCGGCGCTCACCTCGCTCTTTTATTACTTCCTCCCCATCATCTTCCGTCGCTTGTCCATCAAGGCCGGAGACACAACCAAGACATCCCGAGAGCGCCATGTCACAGCACAATTATACGCCTTCTTCGTCTTCAACAATCTCTTCGTCTTCTCGCTCTTCAGCGCCGTCTTCGGTATGATTGTCATGATTGTCAATCTCGCGACCCAGGAACACGTTCCATTCATGGATATCCTACGACAAATCAAGTTTTTCGACACGACCATGCGTACCCTGTGCGAAGTCTCGCCTTTTTGGGTTACATGGCTCGTCCAACGTAACTTGGGCGCCGCTATTGATCTGGCCCAGGCTGTCAACCTCGCGTGGGGCAGTTTCTCTCGCAAGTTCTTGAACCCGACGCCTAGGGAGCTGATTAGTCGGACTGCGCCGCCGCCGTTTGACTATGCGAGTTACTACAATTACTTTTTGTTTTACTCGACGGTTGCGCTGTGTTTTGCGCCGTTGCAGCCGATTACGCTGGTTATTGTGGCGATTTACTTTACGCTCGATAGCTGGATGAAGAAGTATCTTCTGATGTAAGTTTTGACAACATCCCTTATATACCCAACTAATGTCTTTTTAGGTACGTCTTCTGCACCAAGAACGAGTCTGGTGGCGCCTTCTGGCGTGTGCTCTTTAACCGCATGCTCGTTGGCACCTTTTTCTCCAACTGCATCGTCGCACTGCTAGTCGTAGCCCGCGGTTACGAACACAAATGGACCATGCTGGCCGCCATGGCCCCTCTCCCTCTCGGCTTAATCGCCTTCAAATTCTACTGCAAAAACGCCTTCGACCACTCGCTCAAGTACTACACGCAAGGCACACGCGCCAAGGGCACCGAAGCCCCAACCCCAATCGACAAGGAGTCGCGTCGTAGGGATCGCGTTGCCGTGCGATTCGGGTAAGTTCATCTCCACTTTGCAAAGACAAAAGACGCTTTACTAACATTTTTTCCTCCCAGCCACCCAGCCCTCTACCAAAAGCTCACCGTCCCCATGGTACACGAAAAATCCAAACACCTCCTCGCCGAAGTCTACCGCGGCCGCCTCGACGGCGACATTGGCGACACCGCCGCCTTCTCCGACGTCTACACCATGAAACGCATGTCCAAAGAACACCCGGGTAAAACCGCCGCTTCAGCCAACATCTCAAGCGGAGGGGGCGGAACCGGCCCCTTTGAATTCGTGTCGGAATCGAATATGGATTACGAGAATTATAAGAATAGACCTGAGTTTAGCGATGAACACGGCGGGGAGGGCAGTTTGTATGGGGGTAGTACGGTTGGACGGCCTGATACCCCGGGGAGTCATTGGGGCCGCGACAACTCGACGAACAACAGCGATCGGGGGAGGAGTACGAGTCGCGACTCGGAACGTACTATGCGCGACGATCCTGGCGTGTTGTACCCTGCTGGCTACCATCAGACACCCAGTGCGTTGCGCGAGTATAGTCCTAGTCCTAGTCTTGATCTAAGGGGCGTGGATAGTAGAGAGAGTCCGTATGAGATCGGAGGAGGGGATCAGGGGAGGTTGGTTAGTGGGGCTGCGCCTATGGGCGTGGGTAGTGGGTTGGCTGGGAATGGGGGGCAGCAGTATACGCCGTATAGTCCTAGTAGGGATGGGGCGAGAGATTACTTTGGGAGGTAGTAGGAGGCGCATGACGAATTTCCTTGTGTTCATATAGCGGCATCTAGATGGGCGTCGTACTATTTCTTGATTGATGGGTTTAGATACCAGAATCATCAACTACTTCTCTTCGAATCAGCGATCATCTAGTAAGACTGGGTGTACAATCCGGTGCGAGTGCCGCAGAAATGAGACTGCGGGAAGATCGTGTATGGTGTATTGTACGATTATTCGACAGTGACGCAACCCGCCAACTAAACCGTCGTAAACCTATTCCCAACAGAAATGTGGCTAGGCATCATATCCTTGAGCACCTCCAAGTCATCCACCTTAAGCGGATTAACCCCCCAAACCGCCAAATCCGCCACAAACCCAGGTAAAAGCCGTCCCCTCTCCCCCTCCTCCTTCAGCAATTCCGCCGCCTTCGTCGTATGCAACGCAACCGCTTCCCCCACGGTAATCGCATGCTCAACCCCCCTCACCCCAATCACAGTCTCTCTTGACGCCATCCCCCAAACCGACCGCATAGCCGCAAAACTACCAACGGGATAATCGCTCCCGCCCGCTATCAGCGCACCGGCATCCAGCCACGTCCGCGCGGGGAAGGTGCGAGATACGCGGTCCGTCCCCCAGTATACCTCTTGGACCCCCGCCGCGTTATGGAGAAGCGGATGTTGGATGGTTGTAGCGATGCCGAGCTTCACGGCTCGGATCTGTTCGCTTGGAGAGACTAGGCCTCCGTGTTCCATGACTAGTGTTCCGGGTTGTAGGTAAGGGAAGCGGTGCATGAGTTCGGAGTATACATCCAGTACCAATTTCACAGCTCGGTCGCCATACGCATGCGTGCCTATCTTCCAGCCTCGACGTACGACTGCGGTCATGGCTTCCACGAGCGCGGTCTTCTCCCACGTGAGCATACCGTGGTAGGAGGGTAGTCCGCAGCAATTGCAGTCTGCGTCCTTTTCGCGGCCGGGTGGTATCTCGAGGAAAGGTTCAGATACGGCGCCTGCTTCCATGCCGCCGTCGACCATGAATTTCACGCCCCAGACGGAGAGGTAGGGGTCAGTTTGCATATGCCGGTAAGACTCCATCTTGTTAAGTAAACCCTCGACTTGCTCTGCGGATGTCATACCCACGGCGGGTATGAGGGCATGCACGCGCACGTGCAGTTTCCCGGCTGCGTGGGTAGCGATGAGGGCGTCTAGGTCGGCGAGCGGGACGTAGCAGTCGCGGACGCAGGCTGTTCCTGTGGCGGCGTACGCGCGGCTTGCGGCTTCTAGTCCTGCGACTCTTTCTGCGAGGGTTGTGGATGGCTTTAATTTGAGGATGGGGACGGTGGCGGAGTCTTGGAAGAGACCGGATAGACTTCCGTTTGCTTCTTTTCCGATGAGGCCGCCCGGTGGTGAGGGGGTGGATGAGGTTACGTTTAGTAGGTTTGTAATGACTGAGTTGATTACTACGTTGTGACCGCCTCGCATCACCATGATGGGGTGTTTGGTAGACACTCCATCGAGTTCCTTCAACGTAGGCAGTCTCTGCTCTTTGATGTTGTACTCCAGCCAATCCGTCGCTGTACAAATCCATTCACCCTCTTTCGTCTCGCTAGCCCGCTTCTTCAGACGTGCGAACAGCTCATCCAGGCTCTTGACGTCGTGAACTGGAACGTCGAAATAAGTCAGACCGGCGAGAATCAGATGCGTATGCGTATCTGTGAACGCGGGAAGGACGGTGGAGTCTGGTACGTCGATGATCTGGGTCTGGCTGCCGATAAAGTCGTCTAAGCCTGCTGGGTCCTCGGAGAGAGCAATGATGCGTCCTGAGAGGAGGGCTATGGATTGCTGTGGTGGCATCCCGGGGTGCAGTGTTTCGATGGTGCCGGCGCGGATTAGGGTGTTTGCTTGGAGTTGGGAGGTTGGGGAAGTCATGATGAATAGGATACGCTGTGATAAATTTGAAAGTGTTGACGCTGATCTGAGAACGTAGCAGAAAAGAAGTGTATTTAATCGTGTGTTGTTGTACACATTGATTAGGTGGTTGTTGCTTCTACTTGTACTCAAGCGTTCGGCCGAAGGAGTAGCAAATGCCTTTGCGTACCTTTCGTACCATCATGCGCTACGGTTGATGTGTGCGGACACATGACATGGTCTTCGTACAACGTCGCATATTCACATCGTGGCTTGACCAGCACTGCGATTAGGTTGTGGCGGTAAAATGTACGGCATGGATCTCCTGGCTCGAGGTCGGTGGTCGCGTGATCAGCAGGCCGAAGACGGCGTTCGGGCTTACAAGATGCCGCATTTCAAGATCCATGACCTGTAATAGAAAGAACATGATTGAAGATGTAAGGCGGAGAAGTCATGAAGCATCTAGTACGAAGCCAGTGCTCTGCGCAGGCATTCGGTGGAGATGGAGGCGGGTGCCGTGGCGGGGTAACGCGCTAATTGGCTTAGCGCAGAAGCCTTGCTAACCTCAAATGTTCGCCTCAGGCATCTCTTGCCTCCTCAACCACCGAACGACCATTGAACTATTGCCGCGCCTCCATTGTGCTCTTGCGCTGCAGCTTCTGTCATTATCGTCACTTATCGGTCGAGTCGAGCTCGATGCGTCCACCATCCCTTGCCAAATCGTTTTCTGGGATACATTGTATCGTCCCCTTCTTGGACTGAGTAGCTAGCTTCCTCTCAATGCTTCGGTAATTGATGGCACAGTCGCAGGCTCTATTAACGTGCGATCTACGTTCTCTGATTTGGCTGGACCGAGCAGACCCCGAAAGCGACGACGATACGTCGAGCTAGCAGAGAGGACTACCGGAGCGTGTCCCATGCTGTTTGTCTCATTCAAAACTTTGAAGTAGACGCTTCATTATTTGTACACGTTGTCTTACAGGCTGAGCGAACACGTCTTTGTCCCTTGTTTTGGATGGAAAGCTGCGGCGAAAGTCTACCACTGCCAGCGCAATCGCGATACGTACAAGTTTCTTTCGTCTCAAGTCATTTATCGATAGACCATTTGCGAACGTCGAACTGAGACTCCGCAATTGAAAAGAAGACATCTCGTGGGAATAGTCGTTGAGACTGTATCTGTTTCAGGGTATCGAATAGGTTAAGCGCGCACAGACTCCGCGTCAGTAGCTCTCTTTTCTCCATACTCTGTCATTTCGTCCAATACCTGCGTCTACTATCTCTTCCTATTTCCAGAAAGGACGCGCGTTTGAGCGCCGGCGCTTATCATGGATCATCTACCATCTCTTCTAGTGGATACCTACAAACGGTATGAGTTCGCTATCTAGATCGTCTGCCAGGACCTTGGCTAACCACTTCCTTTCATCTCAGATACAAAAGTGGTACGCAAATTGTAGCTACTTGGCTGGCAACATCAGCCGCCAAAATCCAGTCCATTGACCACTTGTTGATCAAGAACGCACGTCTCAAGGGACAAGCTCGCGCTGCAGCCCGACAGAACGGAGTGAGCGAAGTACCTCTAAACGCATTCAGGACCTTGGTCGACATCCTTGCGAAGGCTAAGATCACTTTGCCGACCGATATCGAAGCTATCTTGTGGAGTGTCATCACCGCTCGCAAAGAATGCGCAGGGTTCTACCGAGCGAAACCAGAGCGAGAAGCTGGTGATGACATTGACGATGAAGGCCATCAGTTCTTCATCGACATCCTCGATTACTATTACCACACGCTCAAAGCGCCGACAGCAGGCAAGACCAAGGAAGAACGCGAGAAAGGAGCATCTACGAATAGTCGCACATCCAACTTCTTCGAACACCTCAGTCTGGTTCAAGAGCATGCTGAGCCATCGGGCTACGTGCCTTCGGTGTCGACAGACACGCAGAGCCGAAGCTACCGTATCAAGGAGTCCGCCAACCGAAAGAGTGAAAAGGCCTTTGCGCTTTTCTGTTTCCTCAAAGATATGACAGCAATTCGTTTATTCGTCCACAAAACCTGGCGCGGATACAAGGAACGTAGCCTGGCGCTCACCACAGCAGCGACGACCGCCAATGTCGCAGTTGACATCTTGCGACGGGTGAACGAGGCCTTTCTGAAAGACTTTCCAGAATTCGAAAGCCACCACAAAGTGATCAAGTTTCTTGAGAGCTTCGAGGAACAAGGTACCAGCGGCATCACCCGGAAAGACGAGATGGGCTGGTACGATCTCGATGACTTCAAACTGTCACCGCAAACCTTCGTCTGCAAAGATACTTATAACGTATATTTCCGAGACCATCTCTTCGATCACGACGGCAAGAAGGAAGTGATGGTAGATTATCACTCTGGCAGGAAAACTGCCAGAACCGAGCAGACTCACATGAGAAGGTGCCTTAGCGTCTTCTTGAGCCTATCTAGGTCAGCCGATGTGGGCGCATTCACACGAGACCATGATATCCTAGCTCGCGCGATCCACACAATCGATGAGGAGCAAAAAGCAAGCACTTGGATCATATTCGCACTCCAGATGTTCGTCGACATGCACCGTGAGCTTGGTGCGGAAGTGCCTCGTGCGCATAGGGATCTCCTGGATGGTAACGCGAGAATGAGTGGCGCATTGAGACGGTACGTCGACTTTGCAGAAAACCACGACGGCGAATGGGGCCGATATTTGTACACACAACTAGCCTCCTCATGGCATCGCCTTCTTGAGACTCTTGAAAGGGTTGACCATGTCAGCGACACGTTCAAGATGCACAATTCGTGGCTCGGGGGAGGAACCTTGGTGGATGGACCGTTCTACCTCGAGAACCAACCAACCTATGCTGGATGCACACTAGAGCGTCATAAGGAAGGTGTGCACCTGTTCGGTGTTGAGGCTGCAAGACATTCCGAGCAACTCCTGTTCGCCTGCCACATCTACAATGCCGGACTCAAGAACGGGCTGCTGCGACGGTGGCCTGACATGGAATATCTCATCGCCAAGCAAACCGAGACACATCTCTTCCTAGGAACCCGTCCGGTCGGTTACGAAGAGTGCGATAAGCGGCTACTTTTGATGCGAGGCTTCAGTCCCAGTGTGCTTGCCAAGCACAAGCGCGCCGGCAGGCCAATGTATGAGTTGTTCGAGACGATGGATACGAAGAAGAATTTAGGCGGCCGCAAACTAGAAATTTTCTCCGCTTTCGTTAGACAGGCTTCCGCTTTTGACGGCCTTAAGCGGGTGATGCTGAAGACGGACGAGAATGGCAAGAATAAAAACGAGCCGATCTGGCTTCTGGAGCGCGTAGTCCGACATCGGCTGGAGAACAAATCGAAGACGTCAAAACATGGCAAACGTCGTAAACAAGAATTAAGTCCTCTCCAGACGCTTGAGACTTATCGAGACGCCATGAAGGAGGATGAGTTCCTTCTCAATTTCGACATCATGACGCTGGATCTCATCGCCAACAAAATGATCCATGTGATCAAAGCCTGGTTGCGAGACTTTGGAGACTTGAAAGCTAGCTCGGTTCCTGGATCCAAAGTCAGTCTGAAATGTATCCGAGACATCGCAATGGCATCTGCGATGTTGTCGTCAGCAAATAAGAAACGGGAGATATGGGACGTCCTCGATCACATCATTAGTCGCGTCGGCAACATGTGTTACTTGCGTGCAGAGGCTCATCGCGGTACCGTAAACCTTCAGCCGCGCAACCCGGCATACGAAGGCCAGTTTCTTCCTACTGCTGCTGTCTTTGGTGGGCCGAACTCGCCCGAGGTCCCTGAAGACTGGCAGAACAAGTGGGACATCGTCGCTGGTAAAGGAGCGTATGACTATCATGTCTCTACTACGGCGCTTTTGACATCGGAGCAGAGGGCTAGGGACAAGGAGTGTAACGACTTCTTGGAGAAGCTGATTCCGATTAATTATCCAGACTACAGCCAGGAACAAATTTGTCAGCTTCTCGGAATGGAGTACAGGGATGTCACGCGATCATTTCTTGTGCATTAACGGGAGTCTTTTGGTAGTGCGTAGATATGACGGATGCAATCGTTTCATTATCGCAGTCACGACCCATGTGAAAAGTGAAAATAACGTGAAGTAAAAGGTGACTAGTGTTAGATGAACGTGTCTTGTACTGCGATGAGAGTAAAGATTGCAGGAGAAGAGGCGTTTTTGTATTACCCACCCGAAGAGGGATAGGACGAAATGAGATGACGTAATCATCGCCGATCACACGCGCGCGGCTGGACGCGACCCCACGCTTCCAACACGCGTCAAGATGCTCACAGATCGTGATGCCGCCCAAGAGAGGTACGTATACCATCAAGAGCCTTGAGACGGGCTGGATTGACGTGATCAGCTCCCAAACGCAAGGCTACCGATGATGTAACAGTCAGTCGCAATGCCAACACCGCCAAACGAGTCGCGCAAGAGAATGCGAATTTCGGTACTCCAAGAGAGTGGCCGATTGAAGCCAAGAAAGGAATAAAGAATGCGCTAGAATCCTCTCTCCTACCTGATACCGGCCAACCGGTCTCCGATGAATCAGATTCCGGCGACTCAGAGCTCGCCGATTTCGAGGTTGACGGCGATGGCTATGATGCGGCCATCAAGGTGGAAGAGGAGCACGAGAAGCGCGTCGAGAGAGCGCACAGACATCTAGCGATAAGACTTCATCGGGAAGAGGAAGTGGAATTGGGCGACGTACGAGGTGAATGGGATCTCTACTCTCCCAACTATCTTGACCTACACGAAGTCGACAACCGAGCGCTGATATACACTGGACATTTCAACTTCCATCAGTGGAAGACGGGGAAACTCATCATTGGAGAGCATAGCAGCGACACCGCGCTCTCTTCGATGGAAGCCACTGCAAAGCTTTCCCTCACCGGCCTCAGGAACGAATGGCACCTGCCCCTCAACCTTCCCAAAGCCTCGTCTGTGGAGCTACAACCACTCCAAGGCATCCGCCAAAACTATGAAGGCGCTGGAAACCCCGAGGTTCGGCTCGGCATATCCTTCCTAGGAAACGGCTACCTGAAGATGCGGATACCCGGCATATACATTGCCGGCAAGAGGGAATGGAGAAGACATCTTACATTTTACGGCATCAACCGCACGTATCCGCCACAAGAGGTGGAGAGCCCTGAGCCGCTGCCACGACCCGAAACGCCGCCGCCGCCAGAGGGGTTCAAGTATGGCAAGAGAGGCAATCTGGTTCGTATATCGAAGTCGCGACCGAAGCCAGCGCTGCAGCCAGTGCCGGTCGAGACTATAGATGATCCCGGTGATGAGCTGGTGTCTTCGGATGAGGAACTGAGACGGAGGCTGCTCGAAGAGTTGGATGATAGCTTGTTCGTCAATTGGCCGGACGACAACTAGGGACTACAGTGTTGCTGGCGTCTCTATATGCCTCTGCGGAAGGCTTGTTTTTCGCGGCCCTTGCACATACGATAGCACGATCGCGGACTTCTGTGAAAAACATGTCACAAGTACCGGGCCAAACGTGTATCGAAGATAGTGGATGTATACTTGTAGCAGATGCCACGTTCAGCCTGGCTTGCTCATGTGCACGCGAGGTATGGCACAAGCACATGTGCTTCCCTCTGAAAATGATTGTTCAACACACAAGGCGAGCGCTTTTGGCAATCAAGCGTCTGGGGTGAAAAACCCTTAGGTCGCCACAAAAGGCATCTCTCTACTTTCACATCTTTCGCCATCAGAGATTACGGAACAATGGATGTGTGCGCAAACCTCAAAGAGCCTGAGCAAGCCATGGAACAGTACCAAGACTTGCTTCAACTGGCTAAGCAGATGAAAAGAAAGATTCCCGGAGACCGCAAGAACAAGAATGCATTGCTAGCAGCCTTCCTACCGGCGCAGGGGCTTGGAACAGCGAGTTCTGATAGCGAGGAGAGGCTTCTGATGAACACATCGTTCTTACCACGGGCATATCCGCCTTCCGTCGTCCCTCTCAAGAACTTGCAGCCTATCGCGATCAAAGACCTTCGGCTTGAACGACACCATAGCGGTCGCTATATTGTACTGCGGTCCATCACGTCTCCAAAACGCATGGCAGCGATTGAGGTTCTGGCGGAAGACGAGCACGGGGATGTCATACCATTGCGGTTGTACCAGCAGGACGATGAAGCAACCCGCCCAGCCACAGATATCATCGATAAGCATTCGGTTGTTCTCATCAAGGAGCCGTTCTTCAAGTTTACGGCAGCTGGAGACTACAGTCTGCGAGTGGACCACCTTTCTGATGTCGTGTTTCTCTCAGACAATGATACGATAGTACCTGATCTGTTCCAACGACCGCGACACGCTGAGGTGAAAACAGCAGAAACTTTGGAGCTAGAGGGGAATGCTCTCATAGACGGCAAAAAGTACTGGCAAGCGATCTACAGGTAAGTATTGCATCAAACGAGCGAGTGAGTGCGCTAACATGTAGGACAGGTATTCAGCCGCCTTGCTGCAATCGCCTACTCCCGACGAGATCAAGGTGATCAAGCTGAATCGATCATTGGCTTACCTCAGTACCAAGCAGTATGAGGCCGCGCTCTGGGATACTGGTTACCCAAGCTTCGGTGAAGAAGGATCAGAGACGGCAATGCTTCTTGCATCACAGGCACTGTACCACCTCCGCCATTACGACGAGTGCTGCGAGCTGCTGAAAGAGCTCTGCAAATTATCTCCGATCAACCAAGACGCAGCCGATGCGCTTGCTCGTGCTCAGCGTCGTTGCGATGAGTGTAATAGTGGACGATACGACTTCAAACACCTCCGAAGCGAAGCAACAAAATTTCGACCACCTCATCTAGATCACGGGTCGTACACTGCGCCTGTAGAGGATCGCCCAGTGCAAGGCAAGGGTCGCGGTCTTTTCACAACCAAGCCCCTCAAAGTCGGCGATTTGGTGCTGTGTGAGAAGGCCTTCAGCCACGCTCATCTTGACCATGGACAAAAAGGTAACGCAAGCATCACCCGCTTGGTCAATGTCGAGTCGGATTTGGACGCCACAGGCGTCAGGGCCGACCTTATCCGACTGATCGCGCAGAAGCTATTAAAGAACCCCTCCCTGGCTCCGGATTTTACTACACTGTATCATGGCAATCACCAAGCGGTCGCCACACAGCGCGTAGATGATCAGCCGGTAGTGGACACGTAAGTACCGCCCTACCACTCAAGTCGATTGACCTGGCAGACTAATACGACGCTCCTCCAGCTTCCTCATCGAACGAATCGAGGCTTTCAACAACTTCTCCTGTCCCCTCACGAGTTTGAACATATACAAAGACCGAATGGCAGGGAGAGTGACGCCCAAGGAAGACCTCCATGACTGTGGCGTCTGGATTAAGGCCTCATATATCAACCACAGCTGTCTCGGCAACGTCTGTCGAACCTTCATTGGAGACATGATGTTCATCCGCGCGACCAAGGATCTGGATGCGGGCACAGAACTCACATTTCCGTATGTTTATCCGACCGGGAAATACGATACGAAGATGGACGACGAGCTGAAAACCTGGGGCTTCATTTGCAACTGCCCGCTCTGCGAAGATATCAAAGCCACCGAAGCTTCGGACCTCACGAAGAGGCAGGACTTGCTGAACCAAGGAGTCGAACTCTGCAAATCTCCGGCGACAGGAATCCGGTTTACGAACAAGATCGAGCGCTTAGCCGAGGCGCTGAACGAGACGTACGCCCGTCCGGCGGAGGAAGTGCCTCGGCTCCTCCTGTGGAGTCCGTACCTCCTGCTGACACGAATTTATATGAAACGCTTGATTTACGGCAAAGCATTGGAGACCATGGGTAAGTTCCTCCAGGCTCTGGGCTTCACTTTTACCGGGCTTGACCGCAAGTCTTCGCCTTTGGTGATCACAGGATGGGGTCACGTGGAAGATCGTCTAGTAGACGTCTTCCTGCATGCGCGATCAGCGTTTGAGCAGTTGGGGTTGTCTGAGAAATCGCAACAGGCGGACAAGTATGCGCGGGTGGTGTATCGAGTTGTTGTTGGGGAAGATGCGTCATTTGATGAGACGCACCCTAGGTCTTCTTAGGTCGTGCAAGGAGCGAATTGGTTGCGTTGTAGAGTATGCAGAAGCACATAGCGGTACTCAGAAATACGATTCATTTCCTTGTTCGCATCGAACGCCAACGCCTGGCTTAGAAGATAGCGCCACAGTCGTCAAAGCCATTCGACCATCTACGCTTGGATCTGGATGGAGGCATACTACACACAACCTAGAACTGCGAATTCAGCGTGTGTGAGCAGTACCATTGATCATGAACCAGCATAGGTACCATTGGCACTACCTATGAAGACGACCTCGACGGCCGCGAATCTATCGCGAAAGTCAGTTTCAAGATCACGATCGAATATTGAGAGTAACATACGCCGCTGTGCCGCCGAATATCTCCTTGATCGTCGCGGTGTCGAGGACTCTCAGTAGAACTCCAATGCAAATCGTAGCCACTATAGTGATCCAAATCCTAGTGATAGTCCTCTTCACATGGAACAACCAGAGGATGATGAGGCTTGGAAGCAGCGAAATGGCGACAGTCGATAGAAGGGTCAACGTCCACGTCACGACCGCGATCAACGTGGTATAATCGTAGTCCTCGGGATCTTGGATTTTAGTGGTAGGGAAAAGCGGGCGTAGCTGTAATTCGTCAGTTCCAACTTCGTCCGGTATGCCATGAAAACGTACCAATTTGAAGAAATAGTCGTATGCTTTGACGAGTTTTGGGACGAACCACGCTGATGGCACGTTGTCGTCGTGGTCTTCATGCGTCAAGGCCACCATATCGTGCTTGGCGTCGTCGCTCCACATTTGGAGAAGGTCGTTATCTTCCTGGAAGTCTTTTCCACGTCCATTCGTGCGCAGCCATCTCCGCAGGAACTTGAACCTTCTGTCACTGGGCTGTCGCAACTTCGTGACTTCCGCTGTAGTGAGAAGCAATCTGTCTATAACAGATGATTAGCAGTTGAAGACGAGATGATGGTGATGTGCTGCGAACGGTATCTTTCCAACTTTGCTTGTGCCCGCTTCAGCAGTTCCATTTGATTTGGGTGGTCATCATCACCCTCCGTGCTCGTATGTTCCAGGTTCAATTTGAACAGATTTGTAGAGTAATCCCCTCTGGGCGGACCAGCATTGTCGTCTTCCCCTTGCTTGGTTCGCAACGTCTTTTCGATTTCAATGAGCTCAGCTTGGAGACGCATCAAAACAAGCGCGTTCAAAGCCCCAAAGCGTCGGAATATGGCGACATCCGGGTCTTCTCCCATCACAATCGCAAGCTTTGGATATCCTTTGGGGGGCGGGGAGACGGTGATCACACCAAAAGCCTCCATTTTGTAGATGGATTGACTATCCAGTGAGGAATGATAACATGGGCAATTTTGGAAGATAGGCAGGGCCACGACGGGGCCTCTACCCAACGTAAATACTCTTTCGTGCTGAGAAGAGCAAGCGCAGAAGGCTTAACCCGGCTTCTGGAGGCCATAAATGATATAGGCGCCTACGACTGATAGTCAGCATTAGCCATGTGTTAGATTGGCACTCATTCGCTCTGATGTTGCAACAGAGCTGCATGTAGCTGCGGCCAGGGTTCTCAGCTTCCAGTTTGGAGTTCAGCTTTGATTGCGTAGCCACTGAGCTCTTTGCTTGGCATGCTTCCAGATAACACAGCTGAGCATAATGCGACCAATGGCTTGCTTGTCATGCAGTCTCAGACTTTTGTGAAAGGCCTCCATCAACACGGCAGTGATGTCGGCATCCGCACTAACACTGTCAACATAGCATCTAGCACTGCCCGCTCAGCTTGAAATACAACAAAATATCATTCAAGTCCAATCCGTCGGGTAAGACCCCGCCAGTTCAAAAACACCAGCCCAATCCCAACATAGGTATAGTATCAGAGGATCCTCGTCCAAACTCTTCATCACCTTACAAACCCTCCCTAAACACGCTCCTCCGACTCTCCGTCGGGCTGTTCTCTACACTATCCACACTACCCGCCTTCCTGTGCTTGCTCACACTGGGCATTGTCGCCGTAGCACCACCCCGATAACTCGTATCCGCATCGAGCACCGGCCTGGGACTCACGCCCCTCAGACTCGCCGCATTATCGTCGCCAAACGGATTCCTCCCACTCTGCGCATCGAGATGTTCGTCGTAGGAATCGCGTGTGCGGCTGCGTCCGCGACTTGGCTCGACATTGTTGTACGGCGTGGGGTTGGCATACGGATTCGCAGTCTGTCCGCCATGAGTAGACGCCGGTTCATGAAGCCCCAGTTCCTGCTCTTCATAGTATGCCTCGTCGCCCACGCGCGAACTCCACGCCTCATCAGGATCAAGACGGCTTCCTGCGCCGCGGCCTCCGCCCACGCCGCGCCCGCCGCTGTAGCCGGCGTCTTCGTAGCCGCTACCCGTTGTGTACCGGTTGTTTCTGTTCTTGAACTTGCGCACTTGGGTGTCGAACCAGCCTTTGATGCCCGTGGGCGCGGGTCCAGGGTAGTTTGAGGTTGCGCCAGCGTCAGAGGAGCGGCTGAAGGCTATCATTGGGTTCATGGAGGGTGGAGGGAGGCCATTGCGGGAGGCGTTCCACCGGGCGTAGAAGTACCAGCCGAAGTAGGAGAAGGAAAGGAGAAGGAGCAGGATGTTGATGAAGACTAGCCAGCCGTTCATGGTGGCGGTGGTCGTGTGGGTTGTTGTTGTGGGGAGGGCTTAGGGTCGCATGTGCGGTTTGCGTGTGGTGGGCGCGATTGCGCGGATCCGATGGGTTTGCTGTCGCTGGTGCGGACGGTCGTGTCTCCGTGGACAGGAGGCGAGGGGCCTGATGGTGTCCCGACAGGTGTGGAATGCGACGTCGGCTGGCTGCGCCGCAATGTGAATTTGTTGGTGTAGCTGGCAGGCGCGGCTGAGTTCCTCCAGCGCAGGCGGCTGCGTAGTATCGCCAAGTGATGACGTAACCCTTGCTGACGCCGCTGCCCGAATCTAACAACTGTTGAATTGACGGAGAAATCCTTTGCGATGTTAACAATCACGGGAAGTAATGTTCAGCCCCTATCATTAAAATCTGTTCCGACAGAATAGTTTCAGATTGATGCGTGCTTTTCGTCTCACGACGAGGCCGTTATTGAACATGACGCACGCGGACTAGCGTCTACCGCAACGAAAAATGGGGCAGGTGGGATTGCGCGATTGGGCTGCCAGCCTATCACGCCTATCTCCACACCATGGCGTGGGTGACATTGCATCTCGTGGGAACTGGACGTCTGTCCCTCGGATCAACTTCCGGTCATATTTGGACTGATCATCATCTTACTCATTTGCAATCGCACTACAGTAAAAAGTCCGGCCGAGTCATTGTTTACACTAGGCTGCCATCATGAACAGATCTGGCGGGGACGATCAGCATCGCAAGATCGTGTTCACGACTCAAAGCGTCGACGGCGAGTCAGAGGCTGTTGTTACATTACAAGAGCACAAAGATCCCATGAGACCACCTTTCTTGATCAACGTGTCGACAAGACCTCGCGATCAACAGCTGCCATTCTCCCCACCGGAAAAGCGCGAGACCCATGTTATCATCTCGAGTGGCTCCGGTCATGGACTCGCAGATGAATTCTTCTCCAGCGCTGTTCGCCCGATCCTCGAAAGCATATATGGAGAGACAGGCATCGAAGGGTTGAAAGTACATGCCACTGAATCACCAACCAGCATCTTGGAACTCACCGACGCCGTCCTCTTTCCTGCCGCCAATGAAGGAAGACCCCTCCGCATCATCCTCCTCTCTGGCGACGGCGGCATCGTAGACTTCGTAAATGGCCTCTCATCCAAAACACCAAACCCACAAACCTACATTCCCCCACAAGTCGTCATCCTGCCTCTCGGCACGGCAAACGCGCTCTACCACTCCATCAACGCAGGAAGATACGATGCATGGGGTCTCCCCGCCCTAACATCATGGAAAGCAAAGCCCCTTCCCACATTCAAAGCGACCTTCTCCCCCGGCGCCCGCCTCCTCATCGACGAAGGCCGAAAAGAGCAAGAACTACCCAAAGACGCCCAGGGCAACGGCATCCTTCACGGCGCCGTCGTAGCCTCCTGGGGCATGCACGCCTCCCTTGTCGGCGACAGCGACACAACCGAGTACCGTAAGCACGGCGTCGAGCGCTTCAAGATGGCCGCGAAAGAAGCTTTGTACCCAGCCGATGGCTCACCACCACATCCGTACAAGGGAAAAGTCTCTGTTTTGAAAGAAGGAGATCAGTGGACTGCTCTACCGGAAAAAGAGCACATGTACATCCTCGCAACCATGGTCTCGCACCTCGAGAAACCATTCTGCATCTCCCCTGCTAGTAAACCGCTAGATGGGAGTATGCATCTTGTTCACTTCACGCCAAGGAGTGGCGATGAGGTCATGGGTATTATGAATAAAGCGTATGATGGGGGTAAGCATGTGGAGGATGGGGATGTGAGGTATGAGAGTATTGATGGGTTGAGGATTGAGTTTGAGGGCAAGGAGGAGGATGGGCGGTGGAGGAGGATATGTGTTGATGGGAAGATTGTAAGGTTGGAGAAGGAGGGGTGGGTTGAGGTTAGGAGGGTGAAGGAAGGAAGTGGGAAGGGGGTGTTGGATGTTGTTGTGTCAGGGCAGTGAGACGGATTAGGAGGAGGTGTTTGCGATCGGTGGGTGCAAAGATGGGCTACGAATGAATGAATGCGTGATCTGGATTTTGAATGCGCAAATATCAAAAATCGAGCCCTTTCTAGTCACTGGTCCACTCCTCGGAGTGCACGTGAGCACTAATTCCACCCTTCAACTTAAAGTACACTCGAAATCATACAGGAACCTCTGATGCTGAATATCTAATACCCGGTTTTAGAGATGCCTTTCGAACGCGACTGCGGCCGCAGAGCAGTTTGGTCGCCCCGCCGTCTCCCCTTCATTGGGCCCCCCGCAGTTATCTCCCCTTCACTGGGCCCCCCGTTAAGAAAACAGCCGAGTTCGAAACTCTGGTCGATCCTCATTGTTTTTATTTTTTGCACTTCTTTGGGCTTCTGCAGAATACCCGAACACTCTGTGGCCCCGTCCCGCCCCAGCTGCTTCACTCACATCGCTCTTCTTGTCTTGCTGCGCGCCGATGTCCTTCGGCTTCTACTTGCGTCACCCACTCTTGTGGGAGATCCAGTGTGCTTCCGACTATACCTTCCTGCTCTTTCTTTGACAACATGCGCCTGCTGACATGGAGGAAGTGCGCCTTGAACGCGTGCCATAATTCGGTATCAGCATCTGTATGGCCGTACGCAAAAGGTCGGGGAAAGTACGGATCGTTGCGCCAGAACGCATGGACTGCTTGCGCGATGCCAGTTGCGTCTTGAGCCATAAGACGTACGCAGTCGTAGTCTAGCATCCAGATGACGAGGTCTTCATCCAGCAGCTTGAACATTTGTGTTGGCGTGTCGCCGCTGATAGATGATGTAGCCGGGGCAAGCACAAACTCAACATCGTTCGCATCGACTTCAGCCTTCCAGTAATAATGCGCGAGCGCCTCAGCCAGAGTCTTCGCAATGACAACAGGATTCATACCCAGCTCTTCCATCTGATCAACGCAAAGACCATAGTTGCGCAGATTAAAGAACATGCCAGGCGGGCGACCTTCTGGTCTCCGTTTGCCCGTGTACACCCGAATAAGGCAATCTTCATTCTTCTTACTCGTCCTCGTAGCTTCCTTCAACGCCTCACGACAATATCTGTCGATGAGCATCTCGCGAATAGGCAGTCCTACAGCGGGTATCCTCTCCTGCGTGTAGCTCCTACTCACCTCTTCACCCTCAGGAAAACAGGTGAAATTGTTATCCCACCAGAAACTATCAGCCTCCAAGACCTCGTAAGACTTCGGTATGCGCACAGGTAGCGTGTGTTTTTCGTCTGCTGCGATAACTCGTCGATGCATGTTGTGGTCGTTCAAGACGGAGCGGTTTGTATGCATGTGTTCGCGTTTGATGACCCAGGGGTCGACTCCGCGGATCCAGATGCTGCCGCAGCATCCTCGGCCTATTTCGCGGAAGGGGCCTCTAGGGTTGGGTCTTGTGTTCATGTTTGTCGGTGTGTGTGGTTGAATTGTGGAGGTGCGTGGATGGTGGGATTTATACTCGTCTTTGACTCATACAGATGCTGTGTGGGCGTACCCGTAATATTGGAGTTGGGTACCCATTCCATGGTTCACGATGGGTTGTAGACGAATTACGAGCCACGTGATACCAATCCTTGGGCGAAAGCTGGTGCGACTGCTGCGTCTCGTCCACAGCGAGCCGTATCCGGTAGGCTCAGTGTAGCGCGTAGGCGAGCATGGCGTCGTTGAAGGGTTGTGTTGTCGTGGTTTGTCCTACGAGAGGCGCATGGCATGAACCACGGTCGAGGTTGCGGTAGCTCCTGCCTTGGAGCCAAACAAGCGTCAGGGTCATCAGGGTCTCGACAAAGGCAGGAACAAAACTCTGCAACTCGCTCCGAGATGTTTCACCTCCCACGCTCACCATCTTCGTTCTCACCTAGTCGCATTGTTTCCATCTTCGTTTTTGTAGCCAGATCGTTCGAGTGGACACCTCAGAACGTCTCGAATGGCACTAGAACACGCGCCCTTGGTTTACTGGCAGAATGGTACCAGTCGCATTCATGCACCGTCCTGCTTGCATCGACCTTCGGTCGCATGTCGATAAGGGATCTGTTCTTAGCTGCTACAAGTACGACCGAACAGGCTACCACGATCGTCAAAAGGAAGTACACTCTTGACTCTTTATCAATGCGAGCACCTGCGCTTTCACGAGAACGACAACCCGCGACTGTTGAACCCTTGGCTGAACTCTCATACTCGCCGGCATCCAGGGGCTCCGCGGGGTCGAGGAGATTTGATGCCTCAGGTCTTGTTGTTTCCGAAACATGATTATGCCGTCACGTCGAGGATCTCAATCTCACCCATCGCGACTTCGAAGGGTCCGTCGCCGCCGCGAACGTGGCATCGAACTAGAGGAACGACAGTGGGATTGTTTGTCCTAGGCTCAGCCACTTGGATGCCAGTCGTCGCGTCCGCCCAGGAGCACAACTTGGCGCAGTCACGCTACGCCTTCGGATGGCCACGATTCCGGCGTTAGGCAAAAGCAAAGAAAGGCACCAAGGACACCAGCACTGGCGTCGCGGCATGTGTCGAGCTCTGGCTTGGTGATTCGAAGCCATGTACGGCTTGCGACGGTGAGAAGCTGATGAAGTTCAGATTTCCTGCCCCCACCAGCAGCACCTGCATGGAGCTGACAGTTGCCGGCGACCAGCTGCAAGCCTATAATTAGGCTGATCCACAGCGGGCGCCAACCGCCCTACAGGGCCGCAATGATGAAAGCGATCGAAAGCAGACCGCATTGTCAAGCAAACCGCGCTCGCAAGTCATTGATCGCATCAACGGCAGCAGGGTAGCAGAAAAAGAAGATTACTCGTGCATCTTGGGTGTTTCTGACATCACATGCACGTGCATGACGCGTTTCGTCACGGCGATCTTGGGCTGACGACCCGGCCACGGCTCAGCGCCTGCAAACCTACTTACACAAGCAGGGGTACCGTCAGCAACGTCCTTATTACTACCCACCTTTGCCGTCGTGGCGCAGCTTCTTCTCTCAAATCGCATCCTCGAGCAATTGACGCAGAAACCTCACACTTACATCGGCCCTACTCGACACTGATCGCCCGCCATGAACATGATGCGCAAGAAGACGCAGTATGTGCAAATCACACCAATACCGTCGTTCATACCGCGCCAGCTCGCAATCGATTTCCTCCACAGCCACGGCGAGATCATCGAGCTGAACCCCCTCGTCACCGGCCACGAGCCCATCAAAGCACCGCGCGACGCTCCCGCAGACGAATACTACTCAACATGGTACGAAATATCGCAGCGCATACAATACATACCCGGCATTGGCAAGATGGGCAGCGGCGCAATCAAGTTCCGCGGTGTCTTCCACGACCTACCGTTCGGGCTTCAGACACACACCTACGCGCCTGCGAACGTCGACCTACGCCAGAAGTGGCATATTGGCGGCAACCAGATTGGCGAGCCACCTGAGCCGAAAGAGCTGGGCTCTTCTGCGCCACCGGAGGGCCTCTACATTCGCCAGGATGTAGAGATCAAATGCAACGTCGCCATGATGAACTTTGTCAAGAAGGAAATGAAGGCAGCTTGCACCATCATGATCGAGCGGTTGGTCAAGAAGGCGGAGCTGCTCGACTCGGGCGCACTCCAAGCGATGATGGAGAATGGACGGATGAAGACGGTCAACCCAGCTGATCGCTCAACTTACGGTCACACGCCACCACAACCATCGCCGACCCAACCCTACCAGATGCCCTTGTCGCCGCACAGGCAAAGCCAACAATGGGCGCAGCCCGCGCAGCAGCCCGGCCCGCCCGTACCACCTAAGCAGCTCCTAGGCACGAACGACGTGGTTATGGAGTTGCCAGGCGACTTCTACCACCCTCAGCCGTCTCCCTCCCACCTCTCCCCTCACGATAACCGCGCGTCCTCTGCCTCCGAGCCCTCGCAATACTCACCGAACCCGCAAGATGCGCGCTGGTCGACTGCATCGCATAGCACCGCGAGCTCCCGCCCTAGCTCGTATGCGCCATCAGAAGGTATGAAATCGCCAGGGCTAGAACAAAAAGCATTCGCGGCCGAGCTGCCAACGATGGAAGAGACAAAGGAGGAGCATAACAGCCATCAGAGGCGGCCGAGCGGTCAGCAGGGTCAGCAGGCGTATACATACAACCCGCAGGACTATGCGCGGGCGCCGGGGCAACAGCAGTATGCCAACCCGCCCTACCCGCTGTATGGGCCACGGTAATTGATGAACGTGTCACACTTTGGTGTTTTCTTGAACGTACACGCACAGTAATGTTTTTGAGAGTTTGGTGTCCGTAAGGCAGGGCGGCTGTTTGTCTACCTGTTATCACGATTTACGATTTTCTGCGGAAATGCTTTTCAGATATCCCCTTCCGTTAAGTAATGCAATCATATTATTTCTATGTCTACGAACTTGTCACCAAGGATCAACTGCTCAGTGCTGTGTAGCGTCTCGGTATCCAGGGTATCAAATCTTGACTAGACGCGAATCGCCAGAAAGTCCCCAGATACTGTTCGGTGCTGAACACATCCGCCATCTTCTCGGCATTTGTGATACTTCACTATACTTGCGTTGGGATTGGGATGGTGATTTGACTGAGGTGTATTACCTCGTGATTGAGATGTTGAATGACATTTCGTTCTAGTTCATATTCGACAGACAGTGCGCGGTGTCATATGGATATTGCCACAATTGGTTTCAACATGATCCATAAAGATCTGCATCTATGGCGCTGTAATATCTTTTTCCTGGCGTCCACACACACTCAGAAATACCCTTAAGATGACTGAGAATCCGACTTCGTCCCTGATACCCGCTGACTTCCTTCTGTTGACTCCCACTCTACACTACTTCAATTGCAGCTGTTTCAGTGTAGATACCGTTGGATAAAATCACACTATAATCCGACTTTACGTAAAGTACCTCGCAACGCCATCCCTATCTACTCTGCAGATTCCCTTACAATGATTACCAGCTATTATCAAAGGAGTGACCAGCGACCGAGAAAGTGCTACGACAAGCAACGGTGACTAATATCCAAAGACGGAATACATTGTAGACTCCCATTCGTCTGTTGAGAAGGCAGAAAACGACTGAGATAGCAGCGTAGATCGCAAGATAGGGTTTAACGTCTCTGTTTCTTTACAGTATGTTTCAATACGTAGCTTGCGTAAAGCTTGTGTCCTACAATACATGTGCCTGTCTTAGGCCGTAGGGTCGATCGTGTCACCCCTTCCAGCGCTTCGCAGTACATATCCACATCAACTGGCCTCAACAGCACCGAAGGATAGCTTGTATGTTTGTGATACAAAAACCATAATGGAATCAGCCTGACGTCACAACACAACAACAGACCCTCGCTACTACGCTACGTTACTACGCTGCGTGACTGCGTGACTGGCCCGTGCGTCAATACACGGTCACGTAGACTTGCTACCGCCCACCTGACAGAAACTCCACTTCATCCACAATAAACCCAGCTTGATACCTCTGAATTGATCTTGGCTAACCTGGCGTAACCACCTACACTGACTCTCGCAGAGACATGTCACGGCAACTCAACATGCGAGACCGCGCAGCAGCACAACCAGGTCCGTACGGTCCCAACAATCCTCCACCGCCTCCGTCCGAGCCCCCACCGCGTGGACCCAGAGAACAGGGAGACCGGGGTAGAGGTGTTGACGATGTCGATGGTGAGAAGATGCAAGGTCGACGCCGTCCGCAGCTAGCAGTCCGAAAACGAGATTACGCACGGGCGGAAGAGGAACTGCGAGTGAGACAGCGAGATCGTGATCGTAGTCGTTCGCCTGCCCGGCGTCAAGATCCACGCGATGAGCAAGATTGGCGTGGTGAGCGAGCCCGGTATCGAGAGCGGTCGCCGCTGCGTCGTGAGACCGTGGATGTGGAGCCGCAGCGAGAAGACCGGAAGCCGGAGAAGGCAGAGTACCAGAGGTGCTTTGCTTGTAATAAGAAAGGTTGGTTGTATACCTGCAGACTCTTAACTCTTCCTTGCTAAGACTATGAAGGGCATAGGGTTGCTGATTGCCCAGCTGCCTTCACCGATAAGAAGGGTTGTTTTCGGTGTGGAGAGCAAGGACATATAGCTCGTGCTTGCAAGGTCCGAGTTGGTCAGATCAAGACTGATGCTGAGGTTGCTGCCGATGAGGCGAAGGCTATGGCTGGTCGATACGGTGACCGCGACGACGATAGGCATTGGTCGCCCAGGCAGGATGCTGCCTTCCGAATCAGTCGCACGAGAGATATCAGCCGACTGGAAGCTCACATCCAGCAAGCGTACGGCCAAAGTCAAGATACGCAGCAACCTCATCAGGAGCACTTCAGTGAGGCGCCTTCGCGTTCAGAGTACTTCGCGGAGGACGAAGTCGACTGGGACGACGACGCTCTAGAGACGGCCCACGTTGCTCCCGCGGTGAGAATGAGTACCGGTCGGAAGATACCACAGCCTGAGTATCCGAGGCATGAGGAGCCGTACCGCCATTACGAAGGTCCAGAAGCGCATACTCCGACCGTCCAGCATGCGCCAATTCAGTCGGTGCACCGCAGATCCAGCCAAACGCCCAGTACAGCAAAGTCAGCCAAAGAGCCCAAGTTGGGCCTGCCGCACCTCCAAAACGCCGAGACAGCAGAGTTTCCACCGACCGTGCACGACCTCCGCGGCTACGATTACCGTATCTTCACCATGTACGCGAGCAAGCCCAAGGCTCAGCGCTTTATCAACGGTGCCAACGGCAAGATCGCACCAGGCATGTACGGCTCCGAGCAACGCCACGATCTGGGCCTTTGCTTCACCACGTACCTTACGAAGAAACGTTGTGAGATGGGAGTCAAGTGTCCCTGGCGCCATCACCCGCTTTCGAACACTGAGAAGGCTTGGATCATAAAGTATGGCAAACAGAAGGGAGAGGAGTTCATCGAAAACGTAGATCGGTGGTGGAACTTCCCCGAGGTAAGTCATATGATGTTGTGTTTTCCTTGACCTTTACTGACTGCGGTAAGACACCGGTGCCGGGTACTTCTATGGAGGGCCTAGGCGACGGCGGGAACTAGGCAGCTTTCCTGATTTGGAGTTGTTGGATACCAGGAGCTTGGCTTGTATGGGCCCTTGGTTGATGTTGGACGACATTGAGATGAGTCAGTCCTGGCGCGCTGGCATTGACTGAAAGAGGCTATGTGAGAGCCCCGCCTCGTGTATGATACCAGCCCCGTATGTCATCGATGCCTTGAAGTCCAATGAGCATCATGTTAGCAAACACATCAAGGTCATCAGGCTGCGCACCCCTCAAGACATCCGTGAAGTCCAGCTCCTTGATAACAAAGTGACTCTTGCTATTCCATGCCATAGCAAAGTCAAAAGCGCTCGTTGCTTTCCACAAGTGCGCAGAAAGCGTGACGCGGTTCTTCAACGAGAGTTCTTTAGCGCAAGACCTCATCTGGCCGCTCAGCAGGGTGTATATGACGGTTATGTGAAAAGCTACCAAGGCCGTACGTCTGGCTGACTCGCGAAAGATGTATGATTTCCACGCTGAGCGAGCGGCTGTACTGGGATAGAGTGGAAGCGTGGCGGGAAGCTCGGGATCCTCTGCTGCGATGGGTAGGAGGACAACACCTACATCTTCCAGATGCGGTATCAGGGCGTCGGCTCGAGCGTATAGTCTTATGTCACCGCCAAAGATGAGCATGATCTCATACAACATCAGAGCCTGTGTGCGAGCTAGAATCTCGATGGGTGTAGTC
Source organism: Alternaria metachromatica (assembly GCF_023757995.1). Classification (NCBI taxonomy): domain Eukaryota; kingdom Fungi; phylum Ascomycota; class Dothideomycetes; order Pleosporales; family Pleosporaceae; genus Alternaria; species Alternaria metachromatica. The sequence goes on from NW_026055545.1 coordinate 105,018, forward strand.
GGTATAGCAGTGGTTATGAGCTCTTCTGCGCGACTGGTGATGTACCGTGCGACGTGCTCAGCATTGTTGTCGTTCATGGTAACATAGAGGGCACATGCCGCGTGTGCGTCTTGTAATGATCGTGGCATGTAGTCTTCGTAAAGCAAAGGGTGAGCCCATGGTGTGCAACATTGCTCTACCATCATCTTTGGCGCGAGTTTGACGAGCTCGATTGAGTATTCCACCCTGGACTTTGCGAAGGGTGACAGGTGTCTTGCTGAGAAGGGCTGGCTCACTGGGGTATAAGACTTCTGTAAAGTCATTTGATCTTCCTGATGAGCTGGTGTATTGAGCATGTCCGTAAGCGCGTCGAGAGAGTCTGTTGCGGTGCAGAAGTCGAAGTCTAAGATATCTGCGGTGGGGTTGGCTGGCATGCCAGGTAGATCGAAGTCGAAAGCAACACAGCCATCATCAATCTCTGGCATCTCTGTTGGCGCATTGGATGAGCTAGAGTCAATAGGTGTTGCAGATGAGTCGTTTTGCGGAATTGCGGCCTGCGGCCGAGGCTGTGGAGGATAGACGCATGGCAAGTGCTGTCTAGCGCATCGTGCGCAATGAGGCTGCTCGAGACCGCACTTCCGCTTTGCCTTTGCGCACTCTGAGCATGACTTCTGCCTACCTTGTGAGTTGGTGGTGCGTGAACGATCTGGTGGCATGATGAACGTGTCTGTTGCTGGCGAGGAAGGAGGTGAGGCTTGCCGCGCGGCCGCCGATCTTGGCCTGCATCATTGTTAGTCAACGCTAGTGGGTCGCTCCATCCCAGCTCGGGCGACTCCTTAATTACTCACGACTGCACTCTGTTCCGATCAACGAAGGCATGAGCTAATCTACATCTTCAAAGTTAATACACAGCGCTTCACTGGGATCAATCGACTGCCATCTTCTACTTTTCAACATGCCAACTGACGTTCGCTCTCGCACCCCGCCGTGCCCGCTGCCATGGTCATGTACTCTTCGCACAACTACTCTTTGCTAACGAGATCATGGTTACTTCAACTCTTCACGGTGCTGATGCGATAGTGTGCTGCACCGGGAAGCTTGTTCAAGCCGTATAGTCGTTCTGCATGGCGACCCCCAAAGCCGCAGGATCTTTTTAATGGTGACCCCTCCCTACAAGTGACTATTGGACCTGCTGAAACAGCTCTGCACAACGACATCCAATTACCGGCGCCCATAGAAGCGAAACCCTTCCACCTGGTTCGGTTTGCCTCTGCAGGCTAGTCTTTCTTCAGCTTCTCGGTCCCGCGTCCCTGCTGCCAACTTTTGAAACGGTATACCACGTATGCCGCCGCGCACATCGAATAGAAGACCGCAGCATACGCGGCTTGCTTTCCGATCTTAATGGCGCTTGTCGGTACGGTGATGTACAGAGGTACCAGAGCTTGCTGTGACCGGCCCATCCAGCGCTTCCAAACTCGCTCGACTACGATCACCAACGCTGCTGTTATGCCCCAAAGACCCCCGAAGATGATCGGCGCACCGTACCCGCCCATCATTGCGCTTGTAAGAGTGGCGAAGACAGAACCTGCAACCACATTGCCGATACCCGCTTGCATGGCGGCTGCTGCACTACCTATGACAAAGTCAGTATTCTCATTCCACGGCAAACCCGTGGATCTGACCTACCAGCGACTATGCCACCCGCTCCAAAGCCTATGCCCGATAACATTATGGCTGCGAGCGCAAGCAGTACGAGCGGAACGACGACTAGGGCGAAGTCCCAAGGATGCCGCTTGATCCACTCGCCGGCTGCTTTCGCCACACCCTTGACCCCGAGTTGCTTGACCCTTTCGATTGCACTGGCCACAGCATCTTTTGCCTGCATGGCGCACAGGGTGACCTTGTCCATGACGTGTTTGTACATGGCCTTGATGAACGTGTTCGCGCGTCCGAGAGTGGCGTTGCCATTGCCCGAGGTACTCGCGTTGCTGTCTGGCTTGTCATTTGTAAAAGTTCTGTCTTCCTCATTATCGTTGGACTTGTCTTCTGGGCTGTCGTCTGCGTCACTGCCAACGTCTTGTTCTTGCTCGGGAGTTGTTTCATCTGTCTCAGGCTGCTGATCTGAAGTAGCATTTCCAGCGGGTGGAGGAAAGGTAGCGCGCAACCATCTCGGCATCCAAGAGTGATCTGCCATGTATTATGAGTGGGTCGTGGTGTTGGTGTTGAGGGGGCGTGCGGCGTCAGGTCCTCGAAATTTCCCTTTGCACCCCGGAGGAACTTGGCGGTGAAAGCGCGAGACATCTCACCGCGATACCAGATGGGGAAACATCCAGACGATTCGTGCATCACTTTGCATGCCGTAAAGGAGAAACAAGCCCTTCTATGCCAAATATCGTGCAAGCACGTTGCTTACTACTGTGAGATATCCGCAGTCACTTCGACTACAATAACATAACTCATAGGTACTTCGGGGATGCCAACCACAACACACCAACTTCGAGCATAATCGCCGTCCCCTTACTGATTCATAGTCAGACGGCCTGTCTCTTCGGCGATTAGCTTGTCGACCTCATCCTGAATGAAAGCACGATGTATAGCTCTGGCCTCCTCCAACTCGCGCATCAACCTTTCTCGCTCCCACAAAGTCCAAGCCGCCAGATCCGAGCATGTCTTTTCCGCCTTCGCACGAGCCTTGTTTGCCGTTTCCAGCTCCTGCCTCAATCTCGTATTCTGCTCCAAGATAAGCTCAAACGCCTCCTTGGTGATGCGTTCGCAACCGGGTGCGGGAGTTGAAGAATTTGGTTGGAACATAGAGGGTGTCGCGGGGCATTGTGGAACAGGGAAAGCCGGGGCTGTTAAGTATGGATCGTTGCTGGCGCTGCTGATCGAATTCAACCAGTCGATCACCTGATTAACACCATCCGCGTGATATGCGGAACGAAATGCGAGACTGATAGTGCGCTCGGGATCCTGGAGGCTCGCATGACCAGAGAAGGTGGTTTGGATGCGTTGCTGCTATGTTTTGGTCAGTGTTGTTATTGCTGTGGTACGACGAGGTGTCAGTGAAAGACTTACATTGACAGCAGTCTCTTCCCCATCGTCCTCCATCCTATCGGTATCAACACGATCTGGCTCCATGCCTACGCATCGGTGTCCTCCAAGATGGTTGCAGTGTTCGTAGGGGCTCGGATGTCGCGATTACGTCAGGAAAGGCGCAGTGAAGACGGAGACGCGTCGGTGACTGAGGACTATACTCACGTGCTGCTGAGTGAGCGCCTGCGCTAGCGTCTACTAGCGCATCTCTCTGTGTATCTCAGCCCCGCCTCCCTCTTCCGCCTTTCCTCTCGCTACCTGTGTTGACTTGATCTGACTCCACGCGTAAAGCTTCAGCTTACCGCACGAGCTGACGAGGACTCCACGGCCGACTGGGAGAGGGCAGATTCTAAACCAAGCTCTTCACGATCGGGAATCTAGACGTCGCAAGCCTCCATCCGGTGAGCTGTGGCTATAGGTGTCTCCTTCTAGAAGTGCGAGGGGATCCCGCCGCGAACCAAACAAACAAGCCTTTGCGTGAACGACTCGGCGTCCCGTGTTGTACCTCAAGGCATTCACGGCCCACCGACATCCTCTCATCAGTACGTTGTTTCTCTCCGCCTTACTCATGTCGTGAAATGTATGTGTTAATGTTACGTCGTAGTTCTTCTCGCTGTCATGTCGTTCCGCAGTCTCAGAGGTCGCCCGCCCACGCAATTCCTACCCCCGGCTGGTGCCTACTACGACCAATTCGATATCATCGCACTATTCGGCCCGGACATACCTAGGAGTGGCCTTTGTATTCACTGTCTACAGCCTGAATGCGGGGCTTCGGGAGATCCCACCAGATGCGCGAACGCGTGTGGCATGTGCGGATGTAAGGACCAGCACGCGAAGAGGGCAAGTCTTCCTTACTACCATAGAAATCTCATTACTAACTCGTTTCAGCTCTGCGCTATGGCCTACTGCTCATACAGGTGGCGCAAAGACCACGGATGTACTCCAGACCCAGATGATATGATCGCGCTACGTCCCGGAATGAACCAGGTTGCAGATCTTCATGGCCTTGGGATCATACAGACTATGTCTCATGTCTCTATGGACGTCTTGCCGAACATGGAGAACGCTGATGTCAAGGATTACTACACCGGCCATACCATACAACACAGTCATCGCATCCGTGTGCGCACGCCCATCATCTGGACCCACGAGCACGGTTACAGGAGCGCCGCTATGACAGTCAAGGCCAACCCCAATGAGGCGGTAGCAGCGACTCTCAACGGTGCCGACATTCGTGGTTCAGATTCTCAAGCCCTCGACCTGCCCTTCATTGGTTCTCCTCTCGCTAGAGCCATCCGCCAAGTCACCGAAGAGCCTTCTTCCCACCCGCCAATGCCAATCCCGGGTCTTTGGCTCCAGCCACAAGCTCCGCCCGACAACAACATGCAGCTGCAGATCATCCCCCCTGTCAACGCCATCATCATACCTTCTTCATCCTCATCGGAGAATGCTCGCTGTCCTGCTCTGTCCCCTACGGCTAGCCTACAACTGCACTACGAGAAGCTGCTGCACGAGCGCGATCAGCGAGAGCTTCAGTACATCGCTGAGAGCAAGGACAAGGACAGGATGATCAGGACGCTCAAGGCTAAGCTTGGATGGTCTCTGGAGTAGATCGCCTTATACAAGGAAGGATCTGAACAGGTCCAAGGCCTACATCGACGCTAGGTTGCCTATCTTGTAGGCCTTTACGTTAATGCGGGCTGCAGGCCTGTTCGGCTTTTGTGTTAGTTGACGTGAGATGCTGGTAGTAAGGTCATGCATTGGCCGACACGGCACTTAATGATGTACTGAGTATTGAATGGTAGCGCAATGGGAAAGAGCTGATGCCTTGGTGACTTCGGAATCAACGGCTGAATACAAGATAATTCTTCAATACTATGTAATCCTGTATACAGCTCAGCAATGCATAATTTCTGCTTCCAGTGATTCTGTTCTCTATTTTCATACGTGCTGGACACATACCCAGACCGAAAGTCGTCTCAGCTATCGCCCGGGCGCGGTACCTAAGGGGGCGTGTCAGGTGATGTCACAGCCACGTGCTGCCAGGTCACAGTCGTGCCTACCTATCTGGGTACGTAGGTGAGAGCAACACGCCAAGCCGAGACGCGTCGCTGTCAACAAACAGCCAAACACTCGACTTACTCATCCACAGACATCACCCACCACGACACATCACGATGGCCAATCTCTACTTGATGCAGGCCTTGTACGCCCCGAAGCTGCCTCCGCCCACGCCTAGTCCTGGTGTTTCCGCGCTCGACGACGACGGCGTGCAGGGACGACAAAGGCAGTCTGTCATGCCCGAGCGCCTCAGCATGATGGAAGTCGAAGGTAAGAACCCAAAAAAACTGTTTTCAACCCTATTGACCCATAGCAGAACCACCTGAACCCGAATCAGAGGCCGCTGCGCGCTGGAAACCGACTGGTGCCAATGTTCAGCCAGTCGGCATCAAGAGCGAGTTTCCAAGCTCCGACGCTGCGGACAGATTTTTGGAATCGCTCCCGTCTTTTCCTGGCAACATTGCTGTTACGCCTTCTCCGCCCTCATCGATGACGCTTCCTGCTGGCCTTACGTACCCAATCGAGCGATACCTACCACCTGCGGGACCATATTACGACCAGAACGCTCTCCTTCCCGTCTTTGGACCGGTATTCTTCAAATACAAACCTTGTATGATCTGTTGGACCTGCCACCCCGCTGCAGGCTATTCGACCACGTCTTGCGGGAAGGTATGCAAGGTCTGCGGAACCCGCCGCCACCCAGACGAGGTAAGACCCACCTACCGCAAATGCGCAGTAGCACTGCTGACATAGGTGCTAGAGCTGTTCCCTGTTCTATTGTAATAGAGACTGGTATCGCCAGCAGGAGATTCCATGCGGTCCAGAAACCGTTCGAGATCGACAAATCCGTCCCGACAAGCAAGAGCTCGCTGTCCTCTCTCGTATCGGTGTCATGTATAATGCACGCGGTCCAAACAACACTGTTCTTGTAAACCCAATGCATCCGATCGTTCAGGACTTCTACAAAGACAAGCCAAGGTCGAAGGCATTGATGCGGAAGATATTCGAGGCGGACCCAAGGCATCGCTCGACGTCCATTCCATCGCGCAGTGGGCCAACGCTTGTGGCAAATGCCCCTGCACAGCAACCGCTTCCGCCGCTGATGAGCCCATACACCATACCGATAAGATCCGTGGACAACAGCCTCGACCCGCGTCTCCAGGGTCGCACCTCCTGTGGCGCGCCCGGCCAACTGGTGCTTCCGCAGCCCGATAACGCCAGCAACAGCAGCGAAACCCCGACTGATCCAGAAGACATCGAAAAGAAGCTTCAGGACCAGGAGGTCGAGAATCTGAACTTGAGAATGCAGGCAGTTGTGAAGGATCGTGAGATTCGGAAGCTGAGGGCGGAGCTCGAGCAGCTGCGCGCTCAAGCTGCCAACACTGGTGGCGCATACTAGACCATTGGCAAGTGGCCACACTCGCAGACTACTGTTTGCGGCTGGGTTGGCGATGATCGTGGAAAGATGTATATGTAAATGTTCAGAGATAAATGCAGCCAGGTCAGACCAGGCGAATAATGAAGTCCGTGATGGATCACTCTATAAAAAGAAGTACTCTGGCGGCTACATGGGTGCCGAAACAACAGTTTAATGATATTTCGAGGCCACGTAGGCTCCCGGGTGATTTCTATTGACATGACGATGTGATGTCGTGAGTTGGGCCGTGGTGCTCGGCGGATTGCGAATGTGGACGTGGGATGACTAATCTAGCGGCAAACCTCCATCTCCGATCTTCCGACGACGCGTCTTCATCACTCCTTCCACACACTCGTCCCGTCGTGCATCGCAACGCATCGCAACGCATCGCAACAGCCACGCACCATCACAACCACGAACGTCAATGACATTCCACTATATCGTCGCAGCAACAGACTGTACATCGACGAGAATTGTTACAGGAATTCTGAAAGAGCCGGTAACAGGTCGTCAGTCACGACTGTCTCGATCTTGGTTCGGTTTGCGTATCAAGCCCGCATAGGTGGCGCAGGCTTGCGTGAATGTCTCGACCGTCGCCTAAACTCCCAGAGGCCCACAATCCCCGCAATTTGCGGTACAATCACATTATATTGCTTACAATTCTGCAGTTTCCCATCGTGTGACAACGGACATGTAACACCTTCTGGGACTGGCCCATCTGGGCTTTACCAGCTTGCTCCAACGGATCCGTAGCCGGGTGGGTGACCGCAACCGACGGTCGCTCATTGGGCGAGCATCTATCAGCGCACGATTCCTTTTTTTTTTGCCCTTTTTCTTTTTCTTTTTTGCGCGGCCGCTTTCACTGCAGACTTTCGCATTTCATTCTCAGGCGCGCGGACTGAGGACTCTCCAGCAGTTTTCTAAACTGTCAAGCAGTTCCGCGTCTTAACGCGCTGTACAAGCTAATTACTTTTTTGCTGTATCGATTGCTACAACACGCAGATACTTGTTTCGAAGTACAGGAGTTCTTGCAGAGGTATCATGCTCGTGTACCTTCATTAGCGTCATGGAACATGGATATCTAGTAGTGCTGCAGTATACGCTTGATTGCGCTCCAGGAAGGTTGTCGCGAGAATCTACGTTGCCGCTGTCTAACTCGCGAAAGCGACGGCACATTGCCTCAGCACCACCCATCCCTCCGATCCATCATCACAGGCGACCATTCTTCATGTCCTGGGCCGCTTCGCGCCCGTAGAACCGCCGCCACCAATCAATTCCGCAATCCGAGCATCTTTCGCAATCAGCTCAGCATCTTTCGCATTCAGCTCAGTGCGAGCTTGTTCGAGCGCTTCGGCTAGGCGCTTGTTTTCGGCTTGTAGGGAGCGAATGAGCTCAGACTGATGCGCGAACTCCTCAACAGAGGTGCTAGCTTCTCCGACGCCATCGCCAGACTCATGTGTAACTGGTTGATCGGTGATGGAAGCGATTTCACCTTCCGGCTCTTCGTTGTCTTCCAAAACGACGCGTCGAGCCATCAGGCGGGGGTCACGAGCGGGGTCTACGCTGTGGGTGGAGACCGGATTTGAAGGTTCAATACCCTCCGTAGCCGGACCGGCATGCTGCTTGGGAACGCCTGACCTTGACTGCTCCTGAAGCCTTTTCGGCTTGGGCCAGACGATTCTGCCCGGCGAATATTGCGGCATCGATGTCGTTCGGTAAAGCTCTCGCACGAGTGGATGATTGTCCTTCAGGACAACAGGGTCTGTGAGCTTTTTGAAGCTGTGAACGACTCCGGCGGCGACAAGGTATACCAGCTCCCTGATGCTGGGACGCACGCGCATTGTCTTGACCACATTGTAGCCCCGAGCCCTCCACCACGCCACCGTCGCGTAAATCTGACCACAAGTCCGCCCGGGATGGTCATTCTTCTTGCAAACTCGACACTTCTTCCTACACTTCTTGTGGGTATCTTCATGTTTGGCCCCCCAACAAACAATGCACACGCGTATCTCGCCGTTGGCGTGCACGTCGAACACGGCTTCGCCGAAATGGCTTCCGAGGGTATACTCGTCGTAGTACGGTCCAGATGGCGGCAGGCAGTTGGCTATGGGTACCTTCAGACCCTTCACCGGACCAATGGGCTTGAAGATATTGGGCTCTGTCTCTACTCGTACGCTGACCAGCTGTAGTTCGCGTTCGGTTGGAAGGTCGTCTGCGAATACATTGTTAGTCAACCTGGTCAAGAGAGGGAAGGCGTGTGACCCTGGCGCATACGAGGTCGTCGCGCACCGTCATGCAGCCACCGCAGGATGCTTGAAGGGCATCGCGCTTGCTCATGATGTCGGCGTCGGTTGTACGAAAGTACGACGTATCCTTATACTTACACTCAACTCCACCATCTGTCCGCCTTGCTGTCTCCGAGGGTGCGTTCCGTTGTGGGTCAGGATCACTATCGCGGCGGCCATACACGGAAGTGATGTCGCGCTGTTCCGACATCGCGTCGATATTGGGCGAAAGAGGTCGCGACTTGATCGTGGAATGTTGGAGTGTTGGCGGTGTTCGAGGCGAACGGTGCGGTAGAGGATGGTTGGGAGGTGTTGGGCAATGTGCGACTATGGCGCGATATTTTCATATCACGACTTAGCGTCACGCGCAGAAACTTTCGACTTGTCTCTTTCACTATCTGGAACACCTCGAGACGATGCAGGTCAGGATACTGGTCGAGCGCTCGAACGAAGCTGCCGCACTTCCGTCACCAAGCATTGGTCGCGATGAAAGCCTGACAAAGGCCACATCAAGGATATCATATCGCGACGGGTGGCCCGACGGCCACATCAAAACGAGGTTGTGTAAGTCATTACTTCGATGTACATCTAGAAGCTTCGTGATCACTGTCGATGAGTACAGCAATACCGACGTGTGATCATTCGAAAGGATCTCGGTAACGCAACAACGAGGACGCGCATAATGACCGCTCGCCTGTCACCATCATACAGACTTCCAATCATGGGCCCGACATCACATGGACACATACGCTTCTCTCGCGACATGGCCCATATGCTACGCGCAGCAAGAATCTGGACCACACAGCATCTCTCTCAGCATTGTTCCCCGCTCTGGGTAAATATTCTAAGTCACTGGCAGATGACGCGCTAACGCTATCGAGATCGGGCTAGACCGACCGCGCGCTTTCTGCCTGGACCCTTCAACCGCTGCCTTCACTTTCTGTCTCATCGCCTAAACCATCCTCATCAACGCGTCAAGCCGACTTTTGGACGTTGGATATGGCGCCGCGCAACCAGCCAGACGGACCTCACGGGTCAGCGGCGGCCCTCAACCCGGAGCGATCGGATGACGAGATCTTTCTCGACAGATTCGCATACAACCCTCTGGGCGGCACAAAGTTGTACGAATTCTTTCTTTCTTGGCCCGCAAACGACTACTTTCCTTCTCGTCAAGAAGTGGAGCGAATCGCACAGCACCAGGTCAATACCATTTTCGGAGCCTTCGACAGAATACGCTTCATCTTGGAACGCCACGAAGACACCATCAGGAAGCGATGGACCAAGAAGAGTACCAGCAAGAAAAAGAAACTTCTGCTTGCGGCGCAGCCGAACATTCCAAACGAACATCGACCTGACATGGATGTTGATAACGCGGTAATATTCTCGTTTCTGCCAGGTGGAGATGTGATGGATTCCGCGACCCGTATGGCAATTGCGAAGAACAGCGAAGCTTGCATGGTCCCATTCCTGAATATGGAGGATCTTCTCCAACCCGGAACCTTTCTGACTTTGCTGAGCTCGCGTGGCCATAACCCCATAGCATCGTTCAGTCAAACGGAACTCCTTCACGCCCCACTCGCCCGTTGGCTAGAGGAGACACTTCAATTCCATCTGCAAACATACACAATGCTCTTTGCAGGACGAAATACGCGAGCCACATACGGCCGGCTGAAGGATTGTAGAAGCAAGAGCGAAGCCCGCCAGTCAATCCACAAGGGTAGAAGCGTTTATCCAGGTCATGGCTTACAAATCCTCGGCATACAGAAGATACTCTATACGTTCCTTCAGCGATGCTGCTTTCTTCTAGTAGGCGATCTCTTGTCAAGTGAGAAAGCACGTCTGGACCAATATCCCGTCATACGCCGACCGACATCTTTGTTCAATGCTGCGACCGATCACACAAACCGAGCAGAGGTCTCGTTGATGACTCCGTACGGTGTGCCCGGACAGTTGAGCTTCGACCGTTTACGTTGCGTGATCAGCTCCAAAGTCGGCGAACTAGAAGATCACATCTGGGCATTGCGCGAAGATCCTGGCTACTTTTCAGAGGTGTTCAACGACTATAAGTCGCATCGTTCCGAATACATCCCCTCTCTGGATGGCAACGTCAACGCTATAATGAAGGAGAAGCCCCATGCGATCTTCGGACTCATCCTTCGGAACCTCATCACTGATCCATACTATGCATTATCCTATTGGCATGAGTGTCTCCGTCTTCTTGACCGCCTGACCTCTACAGCCTTGCGTCATGGCTTCCAGTTTAACCCAAACAAAGAGCTGCCAGAAGACTACCGCAAAGACATTCTGAGGCTGTGGACGACTCTAAACGCGATTCACATGGATGTCCATGAGTGCTTTCGTCAGCGCGTTCCAGCCGCACCAGGCATGCGACCTTATTATGTCAAGACAAAGGCCGACCCAAACAGCCAAGGCTCCTATTTCAAGATCGCGAGGTCAAAAGCAGCAGACGATCCAATCACTCTCCGATTTCTCGACGCTTTATCCCGAATCACCGGCTCGCACAACCCACCGAAAGAGGCTTTCGTGACTGAACTGGACGACCTGGAGAGATTAGTGATCAAACACCCTGCCGCTAAAGATCTTCTGTCGCCATTTGTATGGGCCGATTTCTCTCAACTGTCAGTCTCGTCGGAATGCATCCAACAAATCCGGTCCTATCAACCGTGGTCAATACAGATCGAAAATGAGATGTATTCTCGAACGGTAGAGTTGACGCTGGAGTTCCGGCACTTCACGCAAATGTGGGGACCTGTATCGGGCATGCGGCGTTTTGACGATGTCAAGTTAGCGCGTATGGCGGATCCATCAGACGGGAAATTCCGCTATCCAATCACCGAGAGACGTAGTCGTGTGACAACGGGTTCTTTACGCCTGGCGGAAAGGAACCTGGATGCTTTCTGGAAGACTGCCGACGCGTTCTGCAAGAAGCTGGCGGGAGCAACCTTTCCAAACATCTTGAAGCGCGATATTACCCGCGGACGCTCTATTCGTCGCACTGCAGCATGGACCGAGCCGACCACCCATCTCGACGACGGAGCTCACCCCCAGCCTACATACAAGGCTCTCACAATCGAGACCCTTGGTGGTGACGAACACATCAAACCATCGGCGATAAGCAAGAAGAAGATCAAGACCCGTGGCACCTGCGATCCGGCCAGTCTCGCTGATAAACAACTCAAGTCCTGTGAGCCCTTGGACTCTCCGCCGCCACAAGTGACAGTTGACAAGCGCTCTCATCTGGTATTCAAGACTCTCTTCGTTTCTCCTTCAGCGCGAGACGTACCGGCGGAAGTGCCTTGGAAGGACTTCGTTCATGTTATGGTCAAGCGCGGCTTTGAAGCTGAGAAGCTACACGGTTCGTCATGGCGGTTCACACCAACGACCCTGGGTGCAGAGCGCGCTATTCAGTTCCATGCTCCACACGGCGCGCTCAGCAAACTACCTTTGACTTGGGCGAGGCGATATGGCAGGAGGCTGGAGAGAGAGTATGGGTGGACTGGCGAGATGTTTACTCTCGCGTAGACCTGACAGTCTGCAGTGGATCAAAGTTTGAATGTCGGAATGACACGCATGTCTAAGCGCTGGAGCTTCGTTTGGGATTTGGCATGACTAGATGGCTCAGCGAGAGATACACGTTGGAGGACATGAGACGCGATATCACGATGAGGAACCGATGCGCGGCCGGGATGACTTCATATGCAGTAACAGCAAAAGCGGTACTAGCATACTTGCTTCACATCCAGTAGTCAAACTCCATGGCTATCTATACTACATGCCAGATCCGTCCTGTTCCTCCCACTTCCTGTCATCCCAGTAGCCACATGTTTGCTTCAGCTTTATGCTATGTCTCCACACTCCCATAACATCCTCCCTCCAAGCTCAACTCAGCAAGCAAAGAGCAAGTCTCGTTTCAAACCAACGCATTGGCAAAGACCTTGCTCTCTCGTCTTCCCCTTTCACATGCCCGGCTCATAATGATCACCACCAGTCGACACCTTCCCACGGCGCTTCCCCTGGCGAATCCTGGTAAGTACACGTCTTCTGTACCGCGGTTTCATCCGATTGTAGATAGCCAAAGCCGCGATGTCATCGTCTTCATACGCCGCCAGGACCCTCCTATCGTACTTCTTGAGAGTCCCATTTTTCCAATTGCGCTTGGCGCGCGGGTAGTCAATCTCGATGAAGCTTAAGTCATGGCGTGGCCAGACCGCAACGGCTTTGGCAATCGCCGCAAGGGCCTTCTGCTCGTCCCATCCGGTGTAGTCGATGCCTGTAGCTTCTGCGGCTTTGGACATGGCTATTGGGACAAAATGTTCGAAGCGCGCAAGGAGTGCTTTGTCTCGAGTGTGATGCGTTGAAAGGCTTCGTTCGCGTGAATCGGGGTAGTCGTCACTGTACTCGTATTAGTGAGCCTGGTCGGCCTTGGAGGCAATGGTCGCTTTCATGTCAGTGTCTGCGGTCTCTGTCTTGATGAAAGGCATAAGCTCGGCATTTGAAACATCAAGTGCGGCTTCGATGTCAGTATCTTCGGTCTCCGCCTTGATGAAAGGCAAAAGCTCGGCATCCGACGCATCGAGTGCAGCTTCGAGTGGACCGTATAGCGCATCCAGCCCGGACACGAAGTCATCGAATGCCAGGCTTTGCTCCTTGAGAGGAGATCGCGTGGAAGCCATCATGTCTGACGCAGAGCGAGAGCTTGATGGTGGCGTTGAGCAAGATTTCATTGCTCTCATCCAAAAATGTAACATCGACTAGCGCTCTTGGCGCGCAAACAGAGCTCTTCAAGTTTTCCCATCCGTTGCCATGAACACAACGATCACGTGATGACGCGGGACGCTAAGCGCACAGTTCGCGCCTTCCTACTCTTCTGCCCCGCGATTGCAGTCTTGCTCGGCTTCTTCTCCAGTCATCGAAAACGTGAGTGAAAATCGCAATTGTCGCGGCTCTTTACTGACATATAGCAGATGTATCCGCAAATACATCCCGAGACTCAATTTCGGCAACCGCATCCCAGCGGACTGCTACCACCTCAGTTTCCACTCGTGAGCAACTCAGTTCTACAACCTCAACAACACGTACTTCCGCCATACGCACCGTCTGAGCCGCAGTATCCGCTCCAGCAACCGCGATACCTTCCACGACAACAGTTTCTTGCAGCACCTCAACAACATGCTCCACCACTACAGCAGTATTCTATATCGCAGACACAGTACCTCAGCGCACCACCGCAGAGCTTTGCACCACCAATAGACTGTTATGTGCCATCAACGCAGTACTATTCACATCAACCGCAAATCCTTCCGCAGCAGCAGGTTTATCAACCACCTGAACAACATGCGCTGCAAACGTACCACCTTCCTGTCCCACAAGTGCAATGTGCTGCGCCTCCACCTCAATTCAATCCGCCGCAACCACATAAACCTGGCCCGCAACGGCAGCAATATGCACTCCAGCAACCATACCATCACTCGCAACAGCAATATCATTTACCGCCACAACCGGCCCACCCGCCACAATCGCAGTTCCATCACAATCTACTGCATGCTGTACCAACATATATGCCACATCAGGCCCCGCCATTATATGACATCGCAGAGCCATCACCTGCACAATACACGCCAATCTGCCAAACAACATGCGGCTTGCAATACCAAGAAGGCCCGTCGACATTGTTTCCACAGCCGCAGCTCTCTCAACAAAGCTCTGGGACACCGGCGGTCTCAGATGAATACGCACATCATCCACCACAGCCGCGAACTCCCAATGCTCCAGTAGTACCACCGTCTTCGGCAGCCGAATACGAATCGATCGTACCGCAGATCTTCAATCTGGATATGAGCTCGTACAATCAAATCGCGATTGAGGCCCCACAGGGTGAGATAGGCAGCAGCTCACCAGTATTGCCAACTTATATCGCACCCGCTCAAGTTCGTACCGGTAATGAACCTATGACACCATTCGAAGCATCGAGGAGATCTACGCCAAAGACATGTTTCGAACATCTCTCGCTAGACGAGACTGACATTGGCTGTCCATCCATTTCAGATGTATCTCTAGGAAGCCTTCTATACAAAGATAAAACTCCTCTAAAGGTTCTACACTGGGAGGGGTGGATGGGCGCTCGAGCGCGCGCGAAAAAGGTCGCCCATGCCAAACTTGGCCCAACTGGTAAAGTTGTCACGCTGCCACATCCTTGTGATGAATACTTTGATGCGGTTCCCTGGGAAGCGTCCCATCGGCCAGAGATGCCACATCACGTCTACCCCAACAACAAAGATGGATCGCGCAATTCCGGATTGCTTTGGGTCGCGCGCTACCTTTGTAGCAAGCCCAATCAGCTGAACCTCTGTTGGTACACATTTGGCACCCCGGGCAGCTGCCCCCTTGGTGCCTCCTGCCGATGGGACCACAAATTATCATGGACAACTCTATGCTTTCTCATCACCAGCGGACGAGTCTCTGTGCAGCTTGCTCGCCAACTCATGGCAAACTGGAACACAAATGAACATTCAGATCAACTACCAGAAGTCATAGCCCGCATGAAAGCGATCACGTTAGGTCTTGGTGAACGCCTTGAACCCAAGGTACTACCCAGCCGGCGTGCAAGCTCACGCTCATGGGACGATATCTGCTGAGCATCAGCTCTCGTGCAACAAGCTCCGCCCGTTCTCATATGCTAACCTAACCTCACCGTCCCGCAAGATCATGAAATCCACGTCTCGTGAAGCTTGTTTTATCGCTTCTTCATTTTGCGCTCTTCCATGCACTTGCATTATTCCATGGCCGTACTGTTCCAGTACGGTATTTCATATTCTCATCTGTGGTCAGATTCGGTCTGATGATGTTCTTGGGCTATACGCAATTGCGTATAGCTTCTTAGGTCTCTGGTAAGCAACGCTGCTTACCGTGTGTTGTCCTTCGGCTGTACTTTGGGTATGGTGTTGCTCGTGATTTTACTGTTCTTTGACTCTGGCTACACCTCAAGGTATGGCATTGCTTAATCTCCCATTTTCCTGGCTATGCAATAGCGCATAGTGTTTCTTTCACATCCTGACGGCGTGCGACATCTCCGCGCCTTCCCATCGACTGCCATGCGAACGGGTGATTGAAGTTGAACCACACTTTCTTTGACAGCAAGAGGCTTGGAAGGATGGCTCCTGGTCTGTTTGATGTCGGTTTGACTTCGTTACGTGGTAGCATTGCCGCTAGGTGGGCGTGCATTCGCCGGAGCATATGTTCACTCCGCTGCAGTTCCCCGCAGTTCAATCAAGGTCCAACTGGCTCTTACTGCACGATTCCATCCTGTGTTCAACCTCAAAGCACTACTAAGACTTCAGAAACTATTGTTCAGAGCTCTTTTCTCATCCAATACATCGTATTTGAGCTCATATAGTCGGTGTTGCAAGCAACGGTATATATTTATATATATATGGATAAGTATGACGTTATCTCGAGTGTGAATTCAATCGCCGCGTTGACAGGCTATCATAGTTTGATGAGTGGCTGCCCTAGCACTTGATGCTACGTATATCTATCGAGAACACAGCGCTATCACGATACGCACTTTTCGCGATGCGGTATGAACTGATGTAGACTCGACTTAGCTAGCTTCTGGGTATTGGGCTCACCATCATGGGATGGACCAAACGGGCATGGTGACGCGCCACGCTAAGCGCACGGTTCTCGCACAGTCTGTAAACGCCCGTCGAGCTCAGCCTTTTTTTCTTTACTCACACACAAGAATACAAAATACACAATGACCCATAAAAGAAGACACGAATTCAATATGAACAAGAAGAACCGCAACCGCTCAAACAGCATCGAAGACGCAGATTGCGATATCAAAATCAACCACAACAACCCAGAACGACACCCCAATCACGTCAGACAGCGAGGTCAGAAACTTGCACCACTAGCTTTAAGAGATATGCTAAAATCTGACCGGATGCAGGGAATTCAATAGACAATGACGACGATTCCGACGATGGCCGATACCGACCAGAAGACATCGATAGTATCTATCTTGAAGACTACGATACCTGCTTGTACGATAGCAACGGCGACTGCTATCGTTACGAAGCCGTTATGTCAAGCTCTAAGACTACAGATCCCGATGCCTCTCTCGTACCCACAAAGACCCAGGATGTTCTCTCGACCAAAACCGCAGCAGAACTAATTCAAGGAAAGCTGGAGAGTGAGATCGAGACGCTTGACATTCGTCATTCGGCGTCATGGATCGAAGGGAAAGAACAAGCAAAAGGCACCTGCAACATAGTATCGCTCCAGTCACCACCATGGACTACAAATCTCCCTGCGAAGAGACCGTGGCATGAGTACGGTCTCACACCCGGAGGCTTCCCACGGCACGGCCGACTCTCGCCTTGGCTCTACCTTTGCGATCACACCTGCGATCTGAGCTTGTGCGACATCACCTTCCGGTTACCCTATACTTGTCCGCTCGGTTCAGGCTGTCGCTGGAGACACGAGATTCTCTGGGACGAGCTGAGCTTCCTTATCACCAGCGGTCGCCTCACCCTCCGACGTGCTCGTGTCATGCTCGCAAACTGGCAGTCATCTGCGTCGTTGGATGATGATGTTGACGCTTGGCACCGCATGAACGCCATAATCGACCGTCTGCAGCATCTCGAGGCGCCAGCTATACTTAGATACACATATCCGTATCTGTTCCCCGTCCGCGACTCTCACGCTCTCTTTTCGAGACTGAGCGACTGATAGCGCGTTGGATGAGAGGCCATAACAAACTCAATCAGAATGCAGCGCAAAGCTCTTTCTCTCATTACATACGATCATCGGCCTGGCTGGCAAGCAGCGCACCCAAGCACTTTTCGCTTGCTGAACGCCGCACTTGCCGACATGGGACATGAAACCTTTTCGCGCCGAAGCGCCGGAACTCAAAGCCTTTCTGACCATGCGAGACCTTTTCCATCCTGACCGCCTCTGGTAGTGGTCTCTAGCACCTGCCATACTATCCGCTTCTTGCACACTCGCTGCTCTGAAGCCTCACTTCCGCAACGGATGTAGCTCATTCCACGCCCGTTGGATCTTTGCACTTCGCTATGGTCCTTGGGTGTGTGAAAGTCGACATCGTGGGATCTGGTACTGTCTTGATCGCTTTTGAGATCTGATAGTTGCCGTGATCGTGCGATGCACCAACCATGAGCCATTGCCTGATACGCATCGGTCTTGCGCTTTTTCACCTGTGGACAAAGCCGTTGCCTGATGCCGATCGACCTAGCGCTCTGCTTCAGTGTCAAGTCGATCTGCTGTGCTCGAATAGCTTGATCGTAGACGCATTAGTTGATGGGGGAAAGAGGTGAGGATGTACGACTAGAATGGTCAAGATCATCACAGCACGTAAAGTACACCAGTAGCAGTATCACACCTCGTGCATTCTCTTCCTTCTTCCCGTGTCTTCGTTTGATACTGCGATGACGCAGAGCGAGACGAGCCACTCATGATTCCCGAATTACATGACCACCACATACGCAAAGGTACTCCTCATCAAATGAGAGACATCGCAATCCTCAGAGTCCGTGTCTTCGTTCGCATCGTACTATCTAACCCATGAGTCGTACACGATGCCTGCCACCGCCACACAAGTATATCATTCCGATCTTTACACGCGTTCGGCATCGTCACCGCCAACATCTGTGATGTGAAACAGCAACATGACATCCCACTTCTCCTTGAAGATAGTAACCTTATCGACAGTCTTGTGACCTAGTCCCTTCCTATGCTGTATGAGGAGGTAAGCGACCCCGGAACCATTCGGTGAGCCTAATAACGCATTGAACTCCACTGAGCCTGCGCCGTATGTTGTCCCCGGCCATTCTTTTACAACGAGTCTGCCCTGTAACGACAGAAAGGTAACGGCAAAGCGCGTGACATCGTTGAGGACGTTGTGTCGGAGTACGTAACGCAGGTTTGACTTCTCGTTGGCTTTCGACAGCCATTGGAGATACGCTACATCCGACCAGTGTTTCAATTTCGGGATAACTGAGTAGCATCGTCCGCACTCTTCAATCATGGCTCGGGCTGTGTAGTTGTCATACGCCACTATAATTCCATCCGAGGGGTTGATGACTTGGCAAAACAACGCTTCCGTTGCTGCACAGCCTTGACCACCCACCGCTTTCGGGTCCTCGCGTTGGTGGCCGACGCAAAAATTGGGTCCTTCATTCTCATCAAACTCTCCATTTAGTCCAATGAGCCACAGAATGTCGCAGAACCATTCCTTTGCGGTATCTGGGTACGTAAATTCGTCCTCTTCGTACCCCCATTCTTGGAGATCCTGCACAGCTGTGAATAGACTTTCAGTCGATTCTGATGGTTCTGCGATCATCAGTTTAGATAGCTGGGCGCCTTTGACAACGAGCTTCTCGAACTTTTGGCTGACGCGCCACCAATCAGCTTGCTTCGCATCGTTCGAGCTACCCGTGTCTACTTTTAGCGACACCGCAAGCTCCTCAAACGGTGATAAGTTTAGATGCGCGGCTGGAGCTGGGCTCAAATCTTCCACCGGACGGGTTTGAGGATTTGACGTCATCTTTTGAAGGAGTCTGTGAAACATATCGGGATGAAACTGAGGTTGCGCTCGGGTGTAGTGAGTAGAACTGGCATACTGGAGCGATTGTATACCAAGTGGACGCTGTGATGAGCGACATTGTGCACAAACAGCTGTGAAATACGTGTTGTCAACATAGTCAGTACACGAGACTCACCGTAAACCACCGACTTTGTACTCTACGCATTTCACGGACGCGAATGGATTGGAAAACGATATGCGTTTGCATCTTTCCCCATCTCTTCCCGCTGGCTGCATAGCGCGTGTTCAGTTCAGTCTGGATAAATGGTATTGACATTTAAGCGACGCACGTTGCTGTTTCGAAGCTCTTCCGGTTTTGACCAAAGATTCCGGTGATGGAAGTGCTGTCGTGGAGAGGTCTGATCGCGAACGTCGTTCCGGGACTCTTCCTACACGCAAAGTGGTGTTAAGGATCAACTGAGCCACTGCGCAGTGTCGCATTCGGCTGATGGTAATGATCTTTGTTAGGAAGTAGTCGTTCCAGCTTGCTTGACGGATGATCTGAAATCTGCGTGTCATCGAAGTTTCGGGGTCGGAAGTGCCGACGCCATGCCCTGGAAAGGACTAGGCGCACTCAGACCAAGGTTGCCATCTTCCCGATGTTCCGACGACACGTCTTCATCACCCTTCTCCCTCCTCAAATCTTGCGCATCGACACCTTTCACCGCCACATTTGGGCGCACCCAATCCATACATCAGGGCGCTTACTGAACTGTCACGGTGAGTTGCGTAGTCATAGTATCTTCTTTGAGGTGGGGCAACGGCAGCGGTGCGGTTATAATGGTACAGATTCTACTAATTGTCATCGAGAAAACAAGAAGAGGCGCTGCCGGGAAGCCCGTAGAACGGCATCGCAGCAGCGACCTCGTGGGCTATTAGCTGGGTGGGTGACCACTAGCGAACGTTCAATTGTGAGTACTTCGATTTTTGCCCTTTTTTGCTCTTTTTTGCCCTTCCTTGGTCTTTTTGCTCCTTCATTCTCTCTTGCCAATCACAGCGAGCTGTACTTCAATGTGTTTTCACTGTTCTTGCTCACTTTTTCGCGTATCTCTGGAGCTATACGTCTGCGTAGAGGATGCATCTCGCGCTATCATACGATGTCTTTCCTACTACATGTCTCTAGTACTATCAAGGCCAACTCCGGGTTCTACCACTGTATACCTCAAACGTCCATTAGACCTCAATCTCGTCCTCGCGGTTCTCGATGTATGCATTAACGCCTCGCGCGCTTGTTCGGTGCCAGCGCCGATCGCGCGATGTCTGCCGCGTTCTCCAATTCACGAATCCGATCATCTTTCTCGTCCATCCACCTCCTGTGGTCTTTGTCCTTCATTCCGATCATAGCTTTCACCTCTTCAAGCTCTTTGCCCTGATCTGCTAGCCTTTGTTCTAGCTCTGCCACCTTCGCATCCCTCTCCGCGATCACTCCACGCAGCTGCTCAACCGTCGTAGGCGGCAACGCCTGGTTCTCCGCCACGATGCCCTCGTCCACAACCTCTTGTATACCCCTCGGTAGCTCTTCCTGCTCCTGTTCGATGCTGACTACGGCCGCTGTATGCGGCTTCGCGATGTTCGGAAGTGAGGAATCGACGGATGCAGTACCTGTAGTCGGCAAGGCAGTCGCCAGAACGGGCGCTGCTTCCGTCTCGTTGACGGTCTCTGCGTGCGTTGTGATCAGCTTCGCTTGAGTTTTACTCGTCCCAGCTGCCCTCGCCGGAATGGTGGCCTTCCTGAAGAGTGGTTCCGGATCATCTCGACCCTCGTAGAACTCTCGCACCAGCGGATGATCCATGTTCGGACGAATGGGCCAGGCCTTGTTCTCCTGGAGATAGATGATGCCAGCGAGAACGAGATAAGCCTGCTCAGCAGTCTCGGGACGGAGTTGATAGCCATGCGGAGGCATGTGTCCAAGTAACTCCCAGAGTGTCATCGGCATGTACGGAGCATGACATCCACTTCCAACATGATCACCAGTCCGACATAGCGCGCACTCCTGATCGCAATCGCGGAGGCTGTTGACGTGCTTTTGTTTCCAACAAGACATGCACTTGTTTGATTTGTTCATGAGATTCTTGCCGAACACCTTTTCGAACTGCATCATGTCGTAATAAGGACCGGCCGGAGGTAGGTAGTCTTGGATCGAACGAGACAAGACCTCGACAGGCTGGATGCGCGACTTCTCTACTCGTCCAGATCCGTCGCGGTTGATCTCCATGACGATGTTCGAGCTCGCCAACTCGTCGGCGTTAGGCAACCGATCTATCAAACGTTGTCAGCTAGGTACGACTTGCTAAAGACTGCTGTGTCACGTACAGTTGTACTTCTCGTAAGAGCCGTACCCGGTCGCAGATCGTGCGGCGGGCGGCTTTTTCGCATGTATCGCCTGGCTCAACAGATGAAACGACATCCTAATGGCGACTTGTGTAGACTATTCGAAGAATGGACCGGAAGGAAGGTGCCGTGCAGCGTATGGAAGTTGCGCGAAAGACTGGCGGCGAGAGGACACTGGTGCGCTATCGTTGAGAGCCAAAAGCTTTTGCACCGTGCGGAAAGGTCTGCGTTAGCGAGCGCGCCCTTTCACTGCGTTATGGTTTTTGATAGAGCGCTCTTTCACTCTCTTCGAACGTCGAGAAAAGTGACCGCGGGCGTCGGGTCATAGTCAGCCAGACAGGGCAGCAGACAGACATCAGGGCAATCAGGTACCCGTAGGAGCTACGCGAAATCAGCCCCTGTCCAGACCGCTTGGTTCGTCAGTTCAATATCGCTCTTTATCGTGGCCACACGACGATGTATCGATATATGACATTCATACATTGGACCAACCACGCGCGGGTGTAGTCACCTTGAACGACTTCCCTTAACCATCCGACTATCCTTCGAAAATCCCAGGGAAGCAATTCATGACATTAACGTATGAGGCCGCCAGGTAAATTCATAGCTTGACTACAAATTGATATCGGACTCGTGGCTACCTCACATGGAACTTTGACGGCACAACGTTATTCACGCATAAAACTCGCCAATGTCCGAAGACCTCGATTTTGCTATATGAGAAAAAGCAGCGCCATCACCCCAGCAAGTGTCGCGCGTCCTTATGCTCGCACGACACGCCGAGGTAAGGTCAACTACCCCGTCTTTCGAATCAGGATAGAGCCTTGAGTTGTATGTACACAGACGCGCGTCGCAATGATCGCTCATCGAAAAGCTAGCAACGAGTGTACGAATCCACTCGAAGCATGAAGCAAAGAAACGAAAGAGGAAGGTCTATAACTCTTCCTCAGTTCAGTCCATGAGGGCCCCACGGGACCTCCTCATCCTCCACCAGCGCTGAAGCTTCGTCGTCTTGGTCTTGTTGTACTTTGACATCTTCTTCTTGGATGTCATTGTCTTGTGCCCCTCCATTCTCAGCATCCTCGCCATCCGTAGCAGCTGCTGTATCCTGTACAGGAGGGGGCTGTGTGATCTTGTCCTCAGCGCCTCGCGTTGATGACGTAACTGGTGGCGATCTGAAGCCCTAGAGATGGGGGCGGCCTGCTGGGCTTTGTGGTGGTTGAGACGGGCATCCGCAAGCCATATGCGGCGATCGAAATCCTTGTCCACGTACACGTTCCATACTTTCGGATACGTGTGTAGCCAGTTCCGAATACCTTGGTCCATCGGATGGACCTCGCTGTAGGGATCCAGTTGCGCGGCCGCCAACTGTAGCCCGACCTTATGGATAAATCCTGCAGCTTGTCGGAATTCTTTGTCGTCTTTTTTTTGCTTTTCAGGGAATTCTTCATGAAGTCAGTAATGGAATCTTTGCGACCAGGCATTGACTTACGTCTATTGGTTGGCGTTGGATATACTGGGGCCTCATCGATCGTGGGCTCTGGGACGGAGAACTGGTTGAGGATGCCGTGCTGGTAGCCCGCGGTGGCCTGAGAGGCGCTGGGTTCCTCGGTTTTGAGGGCCATGAGAGCAGACAGAAAGTCGTCGAACCCTATCTGGTGGGGTGCTGGTGTGTTGTTGGTGGTATTTGGTTCATTTCGACCGAGATTCGCCATTGCTACGGCGTTGTTAGTATAGCACATGAACCTTTTGAAGGATATCTTACTTGTGGCGGTATCGTGATCAGTACAGAAACTTCATGGGTCCAAAGGTGGGTTTGTCTTTGCGTGCGCGCCAAGCGCGCTAGTGCAGATCTGACGACACTGGGTGCGTTGGCCGGGCTCTGGTCCTTCATATACGCTCGTGGAAGGAGCGGGGAATAACTTCATAGTTGACAAAAACTCACCCACTCAAGCCTCTTGCAATACGTTCGAGGTGAGCGAGTTAGTAGCGCCTTTTATGCAAGTGTCTTCACAGACATAGTAAAATCGGTTCTCCAATACATTGGTATCGTCTTCACTCTTGGTACTACAGTAAACTTTGCCTTCGCACCTACAATGACGCTTCTGTTTCACGTACGATGTAACACTTGTTCCGGGTATTGCTACTTGGATTTGCTAACCAGTGCACTCGCTGCATCGCTCCATGGCTACGGATAGCTTATACTCTTTCTGTTGGCAGAGCATTACACTGCTGACCAAATACTAAACCGAAACGTACTCCCCGTAGGTTTGCATTCTTCTCGGCCGGCTTTGTACCCATGTCTCATCGAGCGTACTTCCGGTCAAGGTCAATCACGTGCTGTCACAAGACTGATTCGTCGATTGGGTACCTAGCGAGTTGTGTTGCAGGACAAAACTCGGCATCATAGACAGCTGTCGGCGGAGATGAAAACTCCCTGTCACTTCCTTACACCGCTACGAAACAGATCTGTTGTGTGACCCTATCCGTCACACAAGCGATGCCACGCCTTCTTCCGCGAGATCGCACCGCATACATTGCCTTCCGATCCATCAAGTCCTTCCAATTATGCTCTTCATGCTCAGGGTCTCGTCAAATCAGAGCGTGAACCGTTCAGGCACGACCGCACGGACACACTACGAGTCGTTGGGAGAACGCATTACGATCCTTGGCAGTCTATCAAGTTGAATGGAACCTCTAGACCAGTATACACCTGCCAGCATCTAGTCGGCGCCTGTAAGTTGAGTTGATCTTGGTCTATCTACTGGACCGGCACGATTCACGTCTGTAACCGTCGTGACCCACGGCAAGGCTGAGTTGCGAGGAGGACGCTTCGACCCATCGGACAATCTCGAATCCAGATTTTACGTAGGCCCAATGCTCTCCTGTATACACCGTAGGAACTTTCCAATAAGGCTCTGCTGCTGTAATAAATAGTGGCTTTAACCCACGCTTCCATGTCATTCACCTCCCTCACGACCCACGATCTTGACAAATCATCGCTCCTTACATCAATCCTAACACCATGCCTCCACTGACGGCCGAGGGCATCATCGCTATCGTGGCCGCTGTTACAGCATGCTCTCCATCCTTCTTCATCATCGGTCGTCTCATTAGACGCCACTACCACAACAATCGTGACAATCAACGCGAGAGCCAGGGTAAGCGCACTCGGAAGGTCTCTGATGATCTGACACCTCACTGATCCTTATTGTAGATATCGAGCTCGCCACGCAGATCAACAGAGACTTCCCGATGGTCCAGCATGCGAAGCACACGATCCCCTGACCCGTGCCCGCACATCTCCCTACGCGATAAGCGGAACAGGCCTTAACGAACAGCGAAGATCAACATTACATCCCAGATTTCATATCGACATCATAAACTTCTCGATTCAAGACATTACAAGCTCACGCCTACATGTATACCATAGACTTATAAAGACAATGTTGCTTCACGACATTCAATATTAAACCCCTATCTCTACGCCAGAACACCACATCCCAGCATACTAAAGACATTCTTCCACCTGACACTCCACCACGGCCTCTCTCTGGCGTCTTCATCGCTTTCCAATGTGCTAGCATCATCGTCCGCACTATCCCCCTCCACACCCTCATCCCCAACAACCAACTCATCAACAACACCAAACTCCTCACCTCCAACACACATCCACCTCTCCTGCACCCTCTCCTCAACCCCCACCTTCCGCCCATTCCCATGCCAAAACGGCTTCCCTTTCCTCCCCTCCTCCTTGCCTTCTCCTTCAGTCCCCTTGATACCATCCACGTCTTCGGTGCCGCTGCCCGGACGGATCCAAGGCCCAGTCACACCGAACATCGCCGCGGCTTGACGGATGCCTTCGTCGCGGTAGCCGTACCACTCCCGTCCTTCTTCTATGATCGTGCACGAGGGGGTTGGTTGGGCGGATGGTGTACTTCCATTTGAGTCTCTGGAGATCTGACGTTGCCGTTGTTCCAAGACGAACTCAGGAAGCGGCGTAGCGAAAATCGAGATGTCATTTTTCGGTTTGCGGACTACAGTGTCTATTTCCGCTGCGGGTGGCTTTGTATGAGGTAGGCTGGAGTATACCGACATACTCTCCGCTTCAGATATATCCGACGCAAATCCCAGTTTACCGCCTACACCGCCACTCCCCGCTCCGCACACCTCCTTACGCGGTAGCCTGGAGACCACCGCCATATCTGCCGATGAGGATATATTCGATGGATATTTTTGGTCGCCAAATACAAAGTCGAACATATCTTCAGATGACTCCGCAAGAGGCAGGTTGGCGTAGATGGAGGTGCTGCGGCCGCGCCAGCAGTGGGATGTTGCTGTTGAGCCCATGGCTACGGTGGAGTGGGTGGTGGTGGGATGTGTGGTGTGTGGTGTGGTGGCTTTGTATACTCCAGGGGTTCTGGAGAGGTTTTGAAGTGAAGGCTTTTGTGTGAATGTAGATGTGAATGTGTTTTGGGATGGATGATGTGAACTTGTGCATTGTTCCCTCTAGTTTTATATAAATCTGAAATTGATGAAAAGTTATCGTTTGAAGCATACCATGGTTCTGCGACGAAAGAGGGTGGATACAAAGTAATACCAAGACCACTCACGGCGTATCCAAACATCACCCACACAAGAAGATACTCGCGATTCCATCAAGTCAGCGACCTTGCGATCCTCATTGTCAAGCTCATACCACAATTCACCCTACCCGCGCCCCACATGACCAACAACAACACGACACATGCAGTTAACAAAATAGTATTCCACTTTCTCGTTCCACTCTTCTTCCAATCCATCTCTTACTTTGGAACATAAAACGCGACTGATATCTCGCTTTTGACTTTTCCGTCGATGGAAACCAAGTTGCATGCGTGCAACCTACCAAACATATGCTAAGCTAACAAGAAAAACGCCGGTACCGACCCGACCCAAGAATATACACAACGAATGAAGTTACACGGGAATCAAACAACTCTGACAAAGAGGGAACAAGTCTTAACGACCCGATCGCTCCTTAGTTTGCTTTCTGCGGTCCTTGATAGTTTCTGCGATTACGTTAGCACTAGTCACTACACCACGAAATTCGATATCACTTACTCTCGTCGTAAATCATAAACTCGTGCAGCGCACTTCCGGCTGGTACCATAGGCAGCACAGGTACCTTCTGGTCGGTAACAACCTCCAGCAGAGCCGGGCCATCACTTTCCAACAGCCACTTGAGGCTGTCTTCCAGCTCCTCAGGCTTAATGCAGCGCTTGGCCTGTACACCCATGGCATCACCGAGCTTAACAAAGTCAGCGTTGCGCTGATGGGTATGCGCGAAGCGGTCGGTGTAGAAGAGAGTTTGCCATTGTGTGACCATGCCCTGCTCCTCGTTGTTGAGAATGATGATCTTGACGCCAATGTTGAACTCGGCGGCGGTGGAGAGTTCTGTCAGCGTCATGCTGAAGGAGGAGTCGCCGTCAATGTCGATGACGGTGCACTCTGGGCGCGCGACCTTGGCGCCGATGGCGGCGGGGAGACCGTAGCCCATGGTTCCTAAACCGCCGGATGTGATCATGGTGCGTGGGTATCGCCAGCGGTAGTGCTGGGCGCACCACATTTGATGTTGGCCGACACCGGTGGTGAGAATGGTTTCCTCTTTGCGGTGGGCTGTGAGGTCGGAGAGCTTCTCCATGACGGTCTGCGGCTTGATGAGGCCGTTCTCGCCCTCCTTCTCGTAGGCCCATGGGAAACGCTCCTTCCAGGCGGCAATCTGTCCGAGCCACTCAGGTCTCTCGGGAACCTCGTTGACGAGAGGTAGGAGCTGCTTCAGGTTCGTACCGAGATCACCCTCGACAGCCTCGGTCGCCTGCACGACCTTGTTGATGTTCTTGGGCATGATCTCGAAGTGGATGATACCACCACGACCCTCAGCCGCTGCTGCCTTTGCCGCGGGCGCGAACTTGGAGATGGTACCAGTGATACGGTCATCGAAGCGAGCACCGAGAGCGAGAATCAGATCGGCTTCCTGCATGGCCATGTTGGCGTAGGCCGAGCCGTGCATACCGAGCATGTGGAGGGACTTGGGCTCAAGCTCGTCGTATCCTCCCAGGCCTTGCAGGGTGGTGGTTACGGGAATGTTGACCTTGTCAGAGAGCTCCTTCAGGAGCTGGGGTCCGTTCTCGGTCTGGAGGATACCCTGTCCAGCGTAGATGACGGGCTTCTTCGCCATGTTGATCAAGTCGGCGGAGCGGCGGATGGAGTGGTCCAGCTGCTGCTTGCTAAGCTCGCGCGCGGCGATGGTCGCAGCGCTGACGGTGGTGGGGAGGGTGCTGCTCATGGGAATAGCTCTTTGGAGAACACTGGCAGTGACATCCTTGGGCAAGTCGACGAGAACGGGTCCTGGGCGTCCGCTAGTCGCAATCTCGAAAGCCTCGTTGATTCTCCGCGGAAGTTCCGCAACGTTCTTGACGAGGACATTCCACTTTGTGCAGGGCCTTGTAATGCCGACCATGTCAGCTTCCTGGAAAGCATCGGAGCCAATTGCGCTGGTAACGACCTGACCGCAGAAGACAACCAGGGGTGTTCCGTCCATCAGGGCATCCTGCATGGGTGTGACGACGTTGGTGGCACCGGGTCCAGAGGTAACGAGCACAACACCGGGCTTTCCACTCGCGCGGGCGTAACCCTCTGCCATGTGGCCGGCACCCTGTTCATGGCGTGGCAGAATAAAGTCGAAGTGTTTTGACTGGTAGATCGCATCGAAGACGGGAAGAATCGCACCACCGGGGTAGCCGACTGGGAGGTGTTAGTACTCAGTACTTGAAGTTTGGTGCATGCAGTTCATGTAAGCATGTAAGATGTGTCATACAGATGTGCTTGACGCCCTGGCGGAGCATCATCTCGTGGAAGATCTCTCCACCGGTCATGCCAACAAACGAGTGGTCCATTGCAGGCGAGCGGTACGGCTTCAGCGGCTGGACATCCTTGTGGTCCTCACGGTTGAAGGCGGGCGACGGTCTTGAGCGCGGTTGTGTTTGTGGGGCCGCCGCCTGGGTGCTCTGCGGTCGCTTCGCATCTTCCTGGGTGATTTTACTCGAGACGGCCTGCGCGGGCCTGCGGAAAGGTGAGACGGCGAGTCGCTGTGTGGAGGTGGAAAAGTTGCGGTTGCCCTTGAGAGCATTTACAGCTCGTGTGCGTGACTGCTGCATGGCGATTATGACGTCCACTCAGGACGGTGTATTAATAACGCACAGAGGGGAGATTCGGCAAAAGCAAGAGCGACGTGGGAGAGAGAGTGGGAGGAAAGTGGAAGCTGACGGACGGTTTTGAGTCAATTGGCCGTTCGCCTTTGAGTCTTCGTCGGGCCCAGGTTCGTGGCGCATATGAAAAGTTAGTGGAGTCGTTTGGCCCCGGTGGCAGGGGTCTTGATTGGGCGATCCCCGCAATTCGAAAGAGTGCTGCCGAACATCGGAGCGCTGTGACAGCCGTCTTAGTCGGTGGGAACACCATAGACACGATGCAAGTTCCCCCTGGACGAGGCCATGGGCGCGCTGCCTCGGGCGACGAGCGACGGCGAAGTGTGTTGATTGCTCTTCACGTGTGCTCTGGCATGACTAATCGAGAGAACAGCCGCCCTGACGCGCCGTACGACAAAGGGTCCACTCGACGCCGATGACATCGTTATAGACGAGTATGCGCCCAGTTTATTCAGCCGGCAGATGATACGGATACAAGACACGCGCTTACACAATGATGCAGCCCTCTCGCTGAGAGTACCGCCACCCTGCCTGCGCGCGTTCGGTCGCCAGCACGGCCTCAACCTTCCCCGCAGCCGTCGTATGAGGGCCCAACACGCGGCATCGACGACATCCCCCACAAGGACTTCAGCTTCCTCCAGGACCCGCAGGCATATCACGTCTTGCCAGTTACCAGTGTCCCGCCTCCGTTCCTCAATGCGCCGCATGCCCCGCCGATATCCTCGCCCATAGACACACTTCTCCTATCAGGCCATTACCGTCTCGCCGCCATCGCCGCAGCACGCAACCTCATCTCCGCTGCTCCAGGCGACCACGACACCCTACTACACCTCATCCACGTACGTCTAGCATGCCTCTGTCTACTCCAAGAACACGCGCTCGCCGCGCAGGAATCCAAAGTTTTGGGTGACCTCAACAGCGCCTTCTACCGCCACCCCCTCACAAACGCACACCTCGTACCCTGGGATCTTCGCCTCCTTGTCGTACGACTAGCTGCATTGGGGTATGGAGAATGGCGCAAGGGCATAATGGGGTACTACGAACTCGCACGCGAATGCAGGGAGAGCATCCTCAAAGCAGGTTCGGATGAGGATAAAGCGACCTGGCGATCGCGGCTACGAGACTGCGGTATTCGTGTTGCGAATGTGTTGGTGGAAATGGGCGATTTCGAGGGCGCAGGGAGACATCTAGCAACCCTCGCTGCGGACGGCGATCAGACACGGGAGATATCGCTTATGGAGACACTCGTCTGGCTCAGAGTCGGAGACATGGCATCGGCACGCCGTTGTCTCGCCCGCGCATCCTCCGCCTCAGCCGACGCCCTCGTAGACGGCACGCTGAACGCGCTCATCCAGCTCGCCGACTCCGACTACGCCGCCGCTGCCGAATCTTTCCAAGCCCTCCACGAAGAGTTCCCTGAAGATGCAATGGTAGCGCAGAATCTGGCTGTGTGTCTGCTCTATACGGGTCGGATATCGGATGCCAGAGACATACTCAGTCAGCTGGTAGACGATAGTTCGCCTTTCCACTCGCTGGTGTTGAACCTGAGTACGGTGTATGAGTTGTGTACGGAGAGGAATAGGGAGAAGAAACTTGGGCTGGCGGAGAGATTGGCAGGACGGAGGGATGGGGGTGGAGTGGGTTGGGAGCGTAGTAATGCCGAGTTCAAGCTGTAGAAGTAGGAAATTTAACAGGATGGGAAAGAAGGTGGATGTGTCTGTGTCTTCTCATCAACTAGGCGGTCGCCTCAAGGCCAGAATGTCGCACAATTTGACATTCCCTTTACCACCCCAACCTGCAGCTCCTTGAGCTACTTCTGGTCGAACGCGAACATACCAGCCCCAAGCGCGCTTATCCAGGTCCTCTTTACTCAATACTTTTGCCCATGACCCATACAGGAGTTCCAGTGCGCCCAGCAAAAGCCCTAGATTCCGCTCTTTCTCCGCTGCAATGGTAGCAGCTGTTCGCTTCCCCTTCGGTTTTGATGCTGGCGCTCCCTCGACCTTGACATCAACATCTCTATCTTCCTTCTTGACTAACTCCGCAGCGGGTGTCTCAAACGCTCTCAAAAGGTACGCCCTTGCGCTCTGCGCAGTGTAAATAGGCAGATTACTCGAGCCAACCCTCGAGTTTTGTGCCTTCTTCAAGGCCTCAAGGTCCACGCCCCAGAGCGCCGGTTCCCTCGACTCGTCCTCTTTCTCCTCACCTCCCTCAGACTTCACAGTCTTCTGCGCCGCCTCATCTTTCCACTCATACCCCCACCTCTTCATCACCCTCACCTCCCTTGTCATGATCCGTACCAGCGGCTGCCCCTCACCCCAGCCTTCTTCTTCCGCCGGCTTCCCTTTCTCCAGACCAATATTGACGGCTTTCGTCTTACTGTTCATAGAGGTCACGGCTTGTGCTAGGCTCAGGCGACTGGATATAGGTTGGCTTGGCATCGTGAACTTGAGCAGCGTCACTGCGAAAGCGAGGACAAGTGGTGCGCGATTCGTATAGACAACAGATGAGCCAAGTATGTCCTCATCTAACTCAGGTTCTGGCAGCGCGAGCGAAGCCTCGAGATCCGCGCCGTTCAGAGGTTGGCCATAGGTTGCCTTAGCTTTCTTTGACGCAGGCGCAGGTGTAGCAGAGGAAGCATCTGCGGTGCGCTTTTTAGACTGTCGTTTGGCGGCATTGAGAACCGAGCGCGCGACTTTCTCGTCGGCGAAGATGGTTTTGAGGGTTTCGTGGGAGGACTTGGATATATCGGATGGACTGCATGGTTGTCAGTAGGGAAATGACGCGGTGGTACGCTGTCACGTGCTTACGTGATGAGGTTCGCTGCTTGGAGGTCTTTGATTTTGGATAGAGCTTGGGCGAGGGGGACCTTGGCGTCTTGCGATAGGAAGCGCAGGAGCGATTGAACGTCTTGTGCCGAGGTCATGGTGATTTGTCTGGTTTCCGTGGTACTGTGGCCGTGGCATGACGTTGTTAGAGATTCCTGGGGCCGTGGGCAGGATGCAGGCTATCTAACTAAGGGCGCGCTAAGATATAGTATACTAAAGCATCTATGCGTAGTTAATACGTACGCTAAAATAGCGCTTTAGTAAATTAATTATAAATTATTTTTAGAATAATTTTACTTAAATAATAATAATATAACTCTACTAAACTTTTCTACTAAACTATACTACTTATAATAGCTTACTAAATTTAAAGTATTTTTTAAGAAAATATATAAACTATTTCTAAATTAATTTATAAATAATTTTAATAAATTTAGCTTACTTATAAGTAATTTCTTTAGCTTAACTAATACTTATTTAAGTATCTACTTTTTACTACTAATATATAGAATAAGCTAATTATCTATATAAGTTAGCTATACTACTATATTAAAATCTAAGATAAAATTCTTTATAAAGTATAAACTATTCTTAAATTATTTTTTAATTATTTCTAATATTTCTTTTAGTAGAAGTATACTAGTTACGCTACGCTTAAAAACTACTTATACTAAGCTTACTAGCTAAGAATAGTATTTACTAAGTAAGTTAGAAATTTTACTAATACTTTAATCTAAGCTAAGATAAGTAAGTTTATTTAAATTACTTCTTAATTAATTCTTAATTAATTTAACCTAAGTTTTTATATTTAGACTATAGCTACTTATAATACTATTACTAACTTTTTTACTATCTTTTCTACTAACTCTTCTACTTCTTCTACTAACTTAGCCTTTATATAGCTTTTTACTTAAATAGAATTTAATAATAAGTTTAAGTTAAATTATTTATTAAGTAATTTAAACTATAAGTTAGATTAATTAGTAAATAATTTAAACTATAATAATTTTAAAAACTCTACTACTATACTAGATAATAAAGAAAAGAAGAAAAACTAAAAAGACTAGAAATACTCTCTCTAAAATATTATCTAGATTAATAATTTAGAAAGAGAATAAGTAAATTATTTCTAACTTTTATAGCTTAACTTTACTACTATAACTAATATAGTTAGAGACTATTATAATAATTAGACTAAAGATAACCTTCTCTACTAGGCGTATAATATTAATAGTCTAAATATAGACTTTATTTATAGTAAGTTTTATTTAGATTATTTCTAGAATAATTTAGAATTATTTCTAATAAATTTAGACTATACCTTCTTCTAGAATAAAGAGAATAAGTATAAATCTTATTAGTTCTTTTTAGACTTTTCTTCTAAGTATATACTTACTCTCTTTAAAAGTAGTAGTTTTAGTAGGTAGTTAAGTACTATTTCTAAGTAAATTATTTCTAAAATAGTTTAGAATTAATTTAGTATAAAAAGATATATATTAGAAATAAAATAAATAAATATTATATAACTCTCTCTTTACTATATACTTTATAAATAAGTACTATTATTATATTATTAATAAGAATAATATACTATATCTTACTTAGTAGAATATACTAAGTAAAATATAGTTAATTATAAAGTATTTTTTATTTAAGTTTATAAACTTTACTTAGCT